>NW_028270153.1:3606900-3790650 GCF_037043375.1 Chiloscyllium plagiosum | reverse complement strand
CAAACACACCACACACATACAGACGCGCGCGCGCACACATACAGGCGCACACACACACATACACACACACCACAGCATCAGGCATTCAGAGAAAATCAAATGAGACTCAGGTTGAAAGGGATGGTGTAAGATGCAAAAGCTGAGAATCAACATCTTCAGCACAGGTTCAGGCAAAGACACAAACAGCTATCCCCCATTGTTCGCAACCGTAAAATGAACAAGGATGTTATAAGTACAGGTTGTACTGGTGTAACGCATGTGTTGTCAAAGCAAATTGGCTTTAATACGATTCACAAATTGTGGACACTTTGGAATAATGCAAACTTCCTGCTGAAAAAGTATCACAATTTTCTACAGCGGGGTTTTTACAGCGGGGTTTTTACAACACAGTTTTTAGAGCACGTTTTTACAGCGGGGTTTTTACAACACGGTTTTTACAGCACAGTTATTACAGCGGGGTTTGTACAGAGTGGTTTTTACAGCATAGTTATTACAGCGGGGTTTGTACAGAGTGGCTTTTACAGCACAGTTATTACAGCGGGGTTTGTACAGAGTGGCTTTTACAGCACAGTTATTACAGCGGGGTTTGTACAGAGTGGTTTTTAGAGCAGGTTTTTTTACAGCGGGGTTTTTACAGCTCGTGCTTAATAGCACGGTTTTTACAGCAGTGATTTTACAATGGGGTTTATACAGCACTGTTTTTACAGCATCATTTTTACAGTGGGGTGTTTACAGCACGGTTTTTACAGTGGGGTTTTTGCAGCACAGTTTTTACGACACGAGTGTTACAGTGGGGTTTTTATGGAAAGGTTTTTACAGCACGGCTTTTACAGGGGGGTTTTTACAGCACGTATTTTGCAACGGTATTTTTACAGCGGTGTTTTTACAGTGGGGTTTTCACAGCTCGTGTTTAATAACGGGGTTTTTACAACAGTGTTTTTACAGTGGGGTTTTTAACAGCACGGTTTTTATAGTACGGTTTTAAAGCGGGGTTTTTACAGTGGGGTTTTTGCAACACAGTTTTTACGACACAAGTGTTACAGTGGGGTTTTTACAGCACGGTTTTTACAACAAGGTTTTTACAGCACGGTTTTTACAACAAGGTTTTTACAGCACGGTTTTTACAGCACGGGTATTATAGCGCGATTTTTGCAACGGGGTTTATACAGTGGGGTTTTTACGACATGGTTTTTACAGTGGGGTTTTTGCAACACAGTTTTTACGACACGAGTTTTTACAACAGTGTTTTTACAGCACGGTTTTTACAGGGGGGTTTTTATAGCATGGTTTTTACAGGACTGTTTTTACAGCGGGGTTTGTACAGCAGGGTTTTTATAGGATAGGCATTATAGCAGGATTTTTACAACAGGATTTATACAGTGGGGTTTTTACAACACGGTTTTTACAGCGGGGTTTTTACAGCCGGATTTTTTCAGCAAGGTTTTTACAGCAGGGTTTTTATAGTACGTGTATTATAACGTGATTTTTACAACAGGGTTTATACAGCGGTGTTTTTACAGCACGGTTTTTGCAGCACAGTTTTTACATCACGGTTTTTACAGTGGGGGTTTTGCAGCACAGTTTTTACGACACGAGTGTTACAGCGGGGTTTTTACAGTGGGGGTTTTGCAGCACAGTTTTTACGACACGAGTGTTACAGCGGGGTTTTTACAGCATGGTTTTTACATCACGGTTTTTACAGTGGGGGTTTTGCAGCACAGTTTTTACGACACGAGTGTTACAGCGGGGTTTTTACAGTGGGGGTTTTGCAGCACAGTTTTTACGACACGAGTGTTACAGCGGGGTTTTTACAGCATGGTTTTTACATCACGGTTTTTACAGTGGGGGTTTTGCAGCACAGTTTTTACGACACGAGTGTTACAGTGGGGTTTTTACAGCATGGTTTTTACAACACGGTTTTTAACAGCATGGTTTTTACAGGACTGTTTTTACAGAGGGGTTTTTACAGCAAGGTCTGTACAGTGGGGATATTATAGCACGGTTTACAACGGTGTTTTTACAGCACGGTTTTTATAGCACGGTTTTTACAGGGGGGTTTTCACAGCACGGTTTTTACGACACAAGTTTTTACAACAGTGTTTTTACAGCACAGTTTTTACAGTTGGGTTTTTACATGGAGGTTTTTACATCATGGTTTTTACAGGACTGTTTTTACAGCGGGGTTTCTACAGCACGGTTTTTATAGCATAGGCATTATAGCAGGATTTTTACAACGGGATTTATACAGTGGGGCTTTTACAGCACGGTTTTTACAGCCGGATTTTTTCAGCACGGTTCTTTCAGCACGGTTTTTATAGTATGTGTATTATAGCGCGATTTTTACAACGGGGTTTATACAGCGGTGTTTTTACAGCTCGGTTTTTACAGCACTGTTTTTACGGCATGGTTTTTACAGTAGGGTTTTTACAGCACCGTTTGTACACGGGAGTTTTTACAGCATGGTTTTAAAGCGGGGTTTTTACAGCACAGTTTTTACAACACGCTTTTTACAGCATGGATTTTACAGTGGGGTTTTTACAGCACTGTTTTAAAGCGGGGTTTTTACAGTGGGGTTTTTGCAGCACAGTTTTTACGACACGAGTGTTATAGCGGGGTTTTTACAGTACGGTTTTTACAACAAGGGTTTTAAAGCACAGTTTTTACAGAAGGGTTTTCAACAGCATGGTTTTACAGCGGGGTTTTTACAGCATGGTTTCTACAGCACAGTTTTTATAGCCCGGGCATTAGAGCGGGGTTTTTACAGCTCGTGTTTAATAGCAGGGTTTTGACAACAGTGTTTTTACAGCGGGGCTGTTACAGCACAGTTTTTACATCAGCGTTTTTACAGCACGGTTTTTACAGCAAGGTTTGTACAGTGGGGATATTACAGCACCGTTTACAACGGTGTTTTTACAGCGGGGTTTTTACAGCGGGGTTTTTATAGCACGGTTTTTACAACACGCTTTTTACAGCATGGTTTTTACAGTGCTGTTTTTACAGTGGGGTTTTTGCAGCACAGTTTTTACGACACGAGTGTTACAGCGGGATTTTTACAACACGGTTTTTACAGCAAGGGTTTTAAAGCACAGTTTTTACAGGGGGGTTTTTACAGCATGGTTTTAAAGCAGTGTTTATAATAGCATGGTTTTTGCAGGGCTGTTTTTACAGCGGGGTTTTTACAGCACAGTTTTTACAGTAGGGTTTTTATAGCACGGTTTTTACAGCAAGGTTTGTACAGTGGGGATATTACAGCACGGTTTACAGCGGTGTTTTTACAGCGGGGTTTGTACAGCACGGTTTTTACAGTAGGATTTTTATAGCACGGTTTTTACAGCAAGGTTTGTACAGTGGGGATATTACAGCACGGTTTACAGCGGTGTTTTTACAGCGGGGTTTGTACAGCACGGTTTTTACAACACGGTTTTTACAACACGGTTTTTACAGCACGGTTTTTACAACACGGTTTTTACAACACGGTTTTTACAGCACGGTTTTTACAACATGGTTTTTACAGCACGGTTTTTACAGCTGGGTTTTTACAGCACGGTTTTTACAGCACGGTTTTTACGGCACGGTTTTTACAGCACGGTTTTAACGGCACGGTTTTTACAGCACGGTTTACAGCACGGTTTTTGCGGCACAGTTTTTACAGCACGGTATTTACGGCACGGTTTTTACAGCACGGTTTTTACAGCTGGGTTTTTACAGTGGGGTTTTTACAGCACGGTTTGTACAGCACGGTTTTTACAGTGGGGTTTTTACAACATGGTTTTTACAGCACGGTTTTTACTGCAAGGTTTTTACAACACGGTTTTTACAGCACGGTTTTTACAACATGGTTTTTACAGCACGGTTTTTACAGCACGGTTTTTACAACACGGATTTTACAACACGGTTTTTACAGCACGGTTTTTACAGGACGGTTTTTACAACATGGTTTTTACAGCACGGTTTTTACAACACGGTTTTTACAACACGGTTTTTACAGCACGGTTTTTACAACACGGTTTTTACAACACGGTTTTTACAGCACGGTTTTTACAACATGGTTTTTACAGCACGGTTTTTACAGCTGGGTTTTTACAGCACGGTTTTTACAGCACGGTTTTTACGGCACGGTTTTTACAGCACGGTTTTAACGGCACGGTTTTTACAGCACGGTTTACAGCACGGTTTTTGCGGCACAGTTTTTACAGCACGGTATTTACGGCACGGTTTTTACAGCACGGTTTTTACAGCTGGGTTTTTACAGTGGGGTTTTTACAGCACGGTTTGTACAGCACGGTTTTTACAGTGGGGTTTTTACAGCACGGTTTGTACAGCACGGTTTTTACAGTGGGGTTTTTACAGCACGGTTTGTACAGCACGGTTTTTGCAGCACATTTTTTACAGCACGGTTTTTACGGCACGGTTTTTACAGCTGGGTTTTTACAGTGGGGTTTTTACAGCACGGTTTTTACAGCACGGTTTTTACAGCGGGGTTTTTACAGCACGGTTTTTACAGCAGGGTTTTTACAGCACGGTTTTTACAACACGGTTTTTACTGCACGGTTATTACAGCACGGTTTTTACAGCACGGTTTTTACAACACGGTTTTTACAGCACGGTTTTTACAGCACGGTTTTTACAGCGGGGTTTTTACAGCAAGGTTTTTACATCGGGGTTTTTACAGCAAGGTTTTTACAGCTGGGTTTTTACAGCAAGGTTTTTACAGCTGGGTTTTTACAGCAAGGTTTTTACAGCTGGGTTTTTACAGCAAGGTTTTTACAACACGGTTTTTACAACACGGTTTTTACAGCACGGTTTTTACAGCACGGTTTTTACAGCACGGTTTTTACAACGGTGTTTTTACAGCACGGTTTTTACAGCACGGTTTTTACAGCTGGGTTTTTACAGCGGGGTTTTTACAGCACGGTTTTTACAGCGGGGCTTTTACAGCGGGGTTTTTACTGCACGGTTTTTACAGCACGGTTTTTACAGCACGGTTTTTACAGCACGGTTTTTACAGCGGGGTTTTTACAGCGGGGCTTTTACAGCGGGGTTTTTACTGCACGGTTTTTACAGCACGGTTTTTACAGCACGGTTTTTACAGCACGGTTTTTACAACACGGTTTTTACAGCACGGTTTTTACAGCGGGGTTTTTACAGCGGGGTTTTACAGCGGGGTTTTTACAGCGGGGTTTTTACAGCACGGTTTTTACAGCACGGTTTTTACAGCGGGGTTTTTACAGCACGGTTTTTACAGCACGGTTTTTACAGCTGGGTTTTTACAGCACGGTTTTTACAGCGGGGTTTTTACAGCACGGTTTTTACAGCGGGATTTTTACAGCAAGGTTTTTACAGCGGGGTTTTTACTGCACGGTTTTTACAGCACGGTTTTTACAGCACGGTTTTTACAGCACGGTTTTTACAACACGGTTTTTACAGCGGGGTTTTTACAGCGGGGTTTTTACAGCGGGGTTTTTACAGCACGGTTTTTACAGCGGGGTTTTTACAGCACGGTTTTTACAGCGGGGTTTTTACAGCAAGGTTTTTACAGCACGGTTTTTACAACACGGTTTTTACAGCGGGGTTTTTACAGCACGGTTTTTACAGCAAGGTTTTTACAGCACGGTTTTTACAGCACGGTTTTTACAGCGGGGTTTTTACTGCACGGTTTTTACAGCAAGGTTTTTACTGCACGGTTTTTACAGCGGGGTTTTTACTGCACGGTTTTTACAGCAAGGTTTTTACAGCACGGTTTTTACAGCGGGGTTTTTACAGCGGGGTTTTTACAGCACGGTTTTTACAGCAAGGTTTTTACAGCACGGTTTTTACAGCACGGTTTTTACAGCGGGGTTTTTACTGCACGGTTTTTACAGCACGGTTTTTACAGCACGGTTTTTACAGCACGGTTTTTACAGCGGGGTTTTTACAGCGGGGCTTTTACAGCACGGTTTTTACAGCGGGGTTTTTACAGCAGGGTTTTTACAGCGGGGCTTTTACAGCACGGTTTTTACAGCGGGGTTTTTACAGCAGGGTTTTTACTGCACGGTTTTTACAGCACGGTTTTTACAGCACGGTTTTTACAACACGGTTTTTACAGCGGGGTTTTTACAGCGGGGTTTTACAGCGGGGTTTTTACAGCGGGGTTTTTACAGCACGGTTTTTACAGCACGGTTTTTACAGCGGGGTTTTTACAGCGGGGTTTTACAGCGGGGTTTTTACAGCGGGGTTTTTACAGCACGGTTTTTACAGCACGGTTTTTACAGCGGGGTTTTTACAGCACGGTTTTTACAGCACGGTTTTTACAGCACGGTCTTTACAGCACGGTCTTTACAGCACGGTCTTTACAGCACGGTTTTTACAGCGGGGTTTTTACAGCGGGGTTTTTACAGCACGGTTTTTACAGCACGGTTTTTACAGCAAGGTTTTTACAGCACGGTTTTTACAGCAAGGTTTTTACTGCACGGTTTTTTCAGCACGGTTTTTACAGCGGGGTTTTTACTGCACGGTTTTTTCAGCACGGTTTTTACAGCGGGGTTTTTACTGCACGGTTTTTTCAGCACGGTTTTTACAGCGGGGTTTTTACTGCACGGTTTTTTCAGCACGGTTTTTACAGCGGGGTTTTTACTGCACAGTTTTTACAGCACGGTTTTTACAGCACGGTTTTTACAGCACGGTTTTTGCAGCAAGGTTTTTACAGCGGGGTTTTTACAGCACGGTTTTTTCAGCACGGTTTTTACAGCGGGGTTTTTACTGCACAGTTTTTTCAGCACGGTTTTTACAGTGGGGTTTTTACAGCACGGTTTTTACAGCAGGGTTTTTACAGCACGGTTTTTACAACACGGTTTTTACTGCACGGTTTTTACAACACGGTTTTTACAGCACGGTTTTTACAACACGGTTTTTACAGCACGGTTTTTACAGCACGGTTTTTACAACACGGTTTTTACAGCACGGTTTTTACAGCACGGTTTTTACAGCACGGTTTTTACAACACGGTTTTTACTGCACGGTTTTTACAACACGGTTTTTACAGCACGGTTTTTACAGCACGGTTTTTACAGCAGGGTTTTTACAGCACGGTTTTTACAACACGGTTTTTACTGCACGGTTTTTACAACACGGTTTTTACAGCACGGTTTTTACAGCACGGTTTTTACAGCGGGGTTTTTACAGCAAGGTTTTTACATCGGGGTTTTTACAGCAAGGTTTTTACAGCTGGGTTTTTACAGCAAGGTTTTTACAGCTGGGTTTTTACAGCAAGGTTTTTACAGCTGGGTTTTTACAGCAAGGTTTTTACAACACGGTTTTTACAACACGGTTTTTACAGCACGGTTTTTACAGCACGGTTTTTACAGCACGGTTTTTACAGCACGGTTTTTACAACGGTGTTTTTACAGCACGGTTTTTACAGCACGGTTTTTACAGCTGGGTTTTTACAGCGGGGTTTTTACAGCACGGTTTTTACAGCGGGGCTTTTACAGCGGGGTTTTTACTGCACGGTTTTTACAGCACGGTTTTTACAGCACGGTTTTTACAGCACGGTTTTTACAGCGGGGTTTTTACAGCGGGGCTTTTACAGCGGGGTTTTTACTGCACGGTTTTTACAGCACGGTTTTTACAGCACGGTTTTTACAGCACGGTTTTTACAACACGGTTTTTACAGCACGGTTTTTACAGCGGGGTTTTTACAGCGGGGTTTTACAGCGGGGTTTTTACAGCACGGTTTTTACAGCACGGTTTTTACAGCGGGGTTTTTACAGCACGGTTTTTACAGCGGGGTTTTTACAGCACGGTTTTTACAGCACGGTTTTTACAGCTGGGTTTTTACAGCACGGTTTTTACAGCGGGGTTTTTACAGCACGGTTTTTACAGCGGGATTTTTACAGCAAGGTTTTTACAGCGGGGTTTTTACTGCACGGTTTTTACAGCACGGTTTTTACAGCACGGTTTTTACAGCACGGTTTTTACAACACGGTTTTTACAGCGGGGTTTTTACAGCGGGGTTTTTACAGCGGGGTTTTTACAGCACGGTTTTTACAGCGGGGTTTTTACAGCACGGTTTTTACAGCGGGGTTTTTACAGCAAGGTTTTTACAGCACGGTTTTTACAGTGGGGTTTTTACAGCACGGTTTGTACAGCACGGTTTTTGCAGCACATTTTTTACAGCACGGTTTTTACGGCACGGTTTTTACAGCTGGGTTTTTACAGTGGGGTTTTTACAGCACGGTTTTTACAGCACGGTTTTTACAGTGGGGTTTTTACAGCACGGTTTTTACAGCAGGGTTTTTACAGCACGGTTTTTACAACACGGTTTTTACTGCACGGTTATTACAGCACGGTTTTTACAGCACGGTTTTTACAACACGGTTTTTACAGCACGGTTTTTACAGCACGGTTTTTACAGCGGGGTTTTTACAGCAAGGTTTTTACATCGGGGTTTTTACAGCAAGGTTTTTACAGCTGGGTTTTTACAGCAAGGTTTTTACAGCTGGGTTTTTACAGCAAGGTTTTTACAGCTGGGTTTTTACAGCAAGGTTTTTACAACACGGTTTTTACAACACGGTTTTTACAGCACGGTTTTTACAGCACGGTTTTTACAGCACGGTTTTTACAGCACGGTTTTTACAACGGTGTTTTTACAGCACGGTTTTTACAGCACGGTTTTTACAGCTGGGTTTTTACAGCGGGGTTTTTACAGCACGGTTTTTACAGCGGGGCTTTTACAGCGGGGTTTTTACTGCACGGTTTTTACAGCACGGTTTTTACAGCACGGTTTTTACAGCACGGTTTTTACAGCGGGGTTTTTACAGCGGGGCTTTTACAGCGGGGTTTTTACTGCACGGTTTTTACAGCACGGTTTTTACAGCACGGTTTTTACAGCACGGTTTTTACAACACGGTTTTTACAGCACGGTTTTTACAGCGGGGTTTTTACAGCGGGGTTTTACAGCGGGGTTTTTACAGCGGGGTTTTTACAGCACGGTTTTTACAGCACGGTTTTTACAGCGGGGTTTTTACAGCACGGTTTTTACAGCACGGTTTTTACAGCTGGGTTTTTACAGCACGGTTTTTACAGCGGGGTTTTTACAGCACGGTTTTTACAGCGGGATTTTTACAGCAAGGTTTTTACAGCGGGGTTTTTACTGCACGGTTTTTACAGCACGGTTTTTACAGCACGGTTTTTACAGCACGGTTTTTACAACACGGTTTTTACAGCGGGGTTTTTACAGCGGGGTTTTTACAGCGGGGTTTTTACAGCACGGTTTTTACAGCGGGGTTTTTACAGCACGGTTTTTACAGCGGGGTTTTTACAGCAAGGTTTTTACAGCACGGTTTTTACAACACGGTTTTTACAGCGGGGTTTTTACAGCACGGTTTTTACAGCAAGGTTTTTACAGCACGGTTTTTACAGCACGGTTTTTACAGCGGGGTTTTTACTGCACGGTTTTTACAGCAAGGTTTTTACTGCACGGTTTTTACAGCGGGGTTTTTACTGCACGGTTTTTACAGCAAGGTTTTTACAGCACGGTTTTTACAGCGGGGTTTTTACAGCGGGGTTTTTACAGCACGGTTTTTACAGCAAGGTTTTTACAGCACGGTTTTTACAGCACGGTTTTTACAGCGGGGTTTTTACTGCACGGTTTTTACAGCACGGTTTTTACAGCACGGTTTTTACAGCACGGTTTTTACAGCGGGGTTTTTACAGCGGGGCTTTTACAGCACGGTTTTTACAGCGGGGTTTTTACAGCAGGGTTTTTACAGCGGGGCTTTTACAGCACGGTTTTTACAGCGGGGTTTTTACAGCAGGGTTTTTACTGCACGGTTTTTACAGCACGGTTTTTACAGCACGGTTTTTACAACACGGTTTTTACAGCACGGTTTTTACAGCGGGGTTTTTACAGCGGGGTTTTACAGCGGGGTTTTTACAGCGGGGTTTTTACAGCACGGTTTTTACAGCACGGTTTTTACAGCGGGGTTTTTACAGCACGGTTTTTACAGCACGGTTTTTACAGCACGGTCTTTACAGCACGGTCTTTACAGCACGGTCTTTACAGCACGGTTTTTACAGCGGGGTTTTTACAGCGGGGTTTTTACAGCACGGTTTTTACAGCACGGTTTTTACAGCAAGGTTTTTACAGCACGGTTTTTACAGCAAGGTTTTTACTGCACGGTTTTTTCAGCACGGTTTTTACAGCGGGGTTTTTACTGCACGGTTTTTTCAGCACGGTTTTTACAGCGGGGTTTTTACTGCACGGTTTTTTCAGCACGGTTTTTACAGCGGGGTTTTTACTGCACGGTTTTTTCAGCACGGTTTTTACAGCGGGGTTTTTACTGCACAGTTTTTACAGCACGGTTTTTACAGCACGGTTTTTACAGCACGGTTTTTGCAGCAAGGTTTTTACAGCGGGGTTTTTACAGCACGGTTTTTTCAGCACGGTTTTTACAGCGGGGTTTTTACTGCACAGTTTTTTCAGCACGGTTTTTACAGTGGGGTTTTTACAGCACGGTTTTTACAGCAGGGTTTTTACAGCACGGTTTTTACAACACGGTTTTTACTGCACGGTTTTTACAACACGGTTTTTACAGCACGGTTTTTACAGCACGGTTTTTACAGCACGGTTTTTACAGCACGGTTTTTACAGCACGGTTTTTACAACACGGTTTTTACTGCACGGTTTTTACAACACGGTTTTTACAGCACGGTTTTTACAGCACGGTTTTTACAGCAGGGTTTTTACAGCACGGTTTTTACAACACGGTTTTTACTGCACGGTTTTTACAACACGGTTTTTACAGCACGGTTTTTACAGCACGGTTTTTACAGCGGGGTTTTTACAGCAAGGTTTTTACATCGGGGTTTTTACAGCAAGGTTTTTACAGCTGGGTTTTTACAGCAAGGTTTTTACAGCTGGGTTTTTACAGCAAGGTTTTTACAACACGGTTTTTACAACACGGTTTTTACAGCACGGTTTTTACAGCACGGTTTTTACAGCACGGTTTTTACAGCACGGTTTTTACAACGGTGTTTTTACAGCACGGTTTTTACAGCACGGTTTTTACAGCTGGGTTTTTACAGCGGGGTTTTTACAGCACGGTTTTTACAGCGGGGCTTTTACAGCGGGGTTTTTACTGCACGGTTTTTACAGCACGGTTTTTACAGCACGGTTTTTACAGCACGGTTTTTACAGCGGGGTTTTTACAGCGGGGCTTTTACAGCGGGGTTTTTACTGCACGGTTTTTACAGCACGGTTTTTACAGCACGGTTTTTACAGCACGGTTTTTACAACACGGTTTTTACAGCACGGTTTTTACAGCGGGGTTTTTACAGCGGGGTTTTACAGCGGGGTTTTTACAGCACGGTTTTTACAGCACGGTTTTTACAGCGGGGTTTTTACAGCACGGTTTTTACAGCGGGGTTTTTACAGCACGGTTTTTACAGCACGGTTTTTACAGCACGGTTTTTACAGCACGGTTTTTACAGCGGGGTTTTTACAGCACGGTTTTTACAGCGGGATTTTTACAGCAAGGTTTTTACAGCGGGGTTTTTACTGCACGGTTTTTACAGCACGGTTTTTACAGCACGGTTTTTACAGCACGGTTTTTACAGCACGGTTTTTACAACACGGTTTTTACAGCGGGGTTTTTACAGCGGGGTTTTTACAGCGGGGTTTTTACAGCACGGTTTTTACAGCGGGGTTTTTACAGCACGGTTTTTACAGCGGGGTTTTTACAGCAAGGTTTTTACAGCACGGTTTTTACAACACGGTTTTTACAGCGGGGTTTTTACAGCACGGTTTTTACAGCAAGGTTTTTACAGCACGGTTTTTACAGCACGGTTTTTACAGCGGGGTTTTTACTGCACGGTTTTTACAGCAAGGTTTTTACTGCACGGTTTTTACAGCGGGGTTTTTACTGCACGGTTTTTACAGCAAGGTTTTTACTGCACGGTTTTTACAGCGGGGTTTTTACTGCACGGTTTTTACAGCAAGGTTTTTACAGCACGGTTTTTACAGCGGGGTTTTTACAGCGGGGTTTTTACAGCACGGTTTTTACAGCAAGGTTTTTACAGCACGGTTTTTACAGCACGGTTTTTACAGCGGGGTTTTTACTGCACGGTTTTTACAGCACGGTTTTTACAGCACGGTTTTTACAGCACGGTTTTTACAGCACGGTTTTTACAGCGGGGTTTTTACAGCGGGGCTTTTACAGCACGGTTTTTACAGCACGGTTTTTACAGCGGGGTTTTTACAGCAGGGTTTTTACTGCACGGTTTTTACAGCACGGTTTTTACAGCACGGTTTTTACAACACGGTTTTTACAGCACGGTTTTTACAGCGGGGTTTTTACAGCGGGGTTTTACAGCGGGGTTTTTACAGCGGGGTTTTTACAGCGGGGTTTTTACAGCGGGGTTTTACAGCGGGGTTTTTACAGCGGGGTTTTTACAGCACGGTTTTTACAGCACGGTTTTTACAGCGGGGTTTTTACAGCACGGTTTTTACAGCACGGTTTTTACAGCACGGTCTTTACAGCACGGTCTTTACAGCACGGTCTTTACAGCACGGTTTTTACAGCGGGGTTTTTACAGCGGGGTTTTTACAGCACGGTTTTTACAGCACGGTTTTTACAGCAAGGTTTTTACAGCACGGTTTTTACAGCAAGGTTTTTACTGCACGGTTTTTTCAGCACGGTTTTTACAGCGGGGTTTTTACTGCACGGTTTTTTCAGCACGGTTTTTACAGCGGGGTTTTTACTGCACGGTTTTTTCAGCACGGTTTTTACAGCGGGGTTTTTACTGCACGGTTTTTTCAGCACGGTTTTTACAGCGGGGTTTTTACTGCACAGTTTTTTCAGCACGGTTTTTACAGCGGGGTTTTTACTGCACGGTTTTTTCAGCACGGTTTTTACAGCGGGGTTTTTACTGCACGGTTTTTACAGCACGGTTTTTACAGCGGGGTTTTTACAGCACGGTTTTTGCAGCAAGGTTTTTACAGCGGGGTTTTTACAGCACGGTTTTTACAGCACGGTTTTTACAGCGGGGTTTTTACAACACGGTTTTTACAGCACGGTTTTTACAGCGGGGTTTTTACAACACGGTTTTTACAGCACGGTTTTTACAGAACGGTTTTTACAGAACGGTTTTTACAGCTGAGTTTTTACACCACGGTTTTTACAGCTGGGTTTTTACAACACGGTTTTTACGGCACGGTTTTTACAGCACGGTTTTTACAGCTGGGTTTTTACAGCACGGTTTTTACAGCACGGTTTTTACAGCAGCATTTTTACAGCACGGTTTTTACAGCGGGGTTTTTACAGCATGGTTTTTACAACACGGTTTTTACAGCACGGTTTTTACAGCTGGGTTTTTACAGCACGGTTTTTACAGCACGGTTTTTACAGCAGCATTTTTACAGCACGGTTTTTACAGCGGGGTTTTTACAGCATGGTTTTTACAACACGGTTTTTACAACACGGTTTTTACAACACGGTTTTTACAACACGGTTTTTACAGCACGGTTTTTACAACACGGTTTTTACAACACGGTTTTTACAACACGGTTTTTACAGCACGGTTTTTACTACACGGTTTTTACAACACGGTTTTTACAGCACGGTTTTTACAGCACGGTTTTTACAGCACGGTTTTTACAGCACGGTTTTTACAACACGGTTTTTACTGCACGGTTTTTACAGGAGGGTTTTTAGAGCACGGTTTTTACAGCACGGTTTTTACAACACGGTTTTTACAACACGGTTTTTACACCACGGTTTTTACACCACGGTTTTTACAACACGGTTTTTACAGCACGGTTTTTACAACACGGTTTTTACAGCACGGTTTTTACAACACGGTTTTTTCAACACGGTTTTTACAGCACGGTTTTTACAACACGGTTTTTACAACACGGTTTTTACAACACGGTTTTTACAGCACGGTTTTTACAACACGGTTTTTACAGCACGGTTTTTACAGCACGGTTTTTACAGCACGGTTTTTACAGGAGGGTTTTTACAGCACGGTTTTTACAGCACGGTTTTTACAGCACGGTTTTTACAGGAGGGTTTTTACAGCACGGTTTTTACAGCACGGTTTTTACAGGAGGGTTTTTAGAGCACGGTTTGTACAACACGGTTTTTACAACACGGTTTTTTCAGCAGAGTTTTTATTGCAGGATTTTTACAGCATGGTATTTGCAGCATGGTGTTTTTACAATGAGGTTTCTACAGCGGGGTGTTTACAGTGAGGTGTTTACAACGGAGTGTTTACAGCGGTGTGTTTACAGCGGTGTGTTTACAGCGGTGTGTTTACAGCGGGGTGTTTACAGCGGTGTGTTTCCAGCGGTGTGTTTACAGGGGGGTGTTTACAGGGGAGCGTTTACAGTGGGGTGTTTACAGCGGTGTGTTTCCAGCGGTGTGTTAACAGTGGTGTGTTTACAGCGTTGTGTTTACAGCGGGGAGTTTACAGCGGGGTGTTTACAGCGGTGTGTTTACAGTGGGGTGTTTACAGGGGGGTGTTTAAAGTGGGGTGTTTACAGCGGGGTGTTTACAGCGGGGTGTTTACAGGGGAGTGTTTACAGGGGAGTGTTTACAGCGGTGTGTTTACAGCGGTGTGTTTACAGTGGGGTGTTTACAGCGGTGTGTTTACAGCGGGGTGTTTACAGCGGGGTGTTTACAGTGGGGTGTTTACAGCGGGGTATTTACAGCGGTGTGTTTCCAGCGGTGTGTTTACAGCGGGGTATTTACAGCGGTGTGTTTACAGCGGGGTGTTTACAGCGGGGTGTTTACAGCGGTGTGTTTACAGTGGGGTGTTTACAGCGGTGTGTTTACAGCGGGGTGTTTACAGCGGTGTGTTTACAGCGGGGTGTTTACAGCGGGGTGTTTACAGCGGTGTGTTTACAGCGGGGTGTTTACAGCGGGGTGTTTACAGTGGTGTGTTTACAGCGGTGTGTTTACAGCGGTGTGTTTACAGCGGTGTGTTTACAGTGGTGTGTTTACAGTGGGGTGTTTACAGTGGGGTGTTTACAGTGGTGTGTTTACAGCGGTGTGTTTACAGCGGTGTGTTTACAGCGGGGTATTTACAGCGGTGTGTTTCCAGCGGGGTGTTTACAGCGGGGTGTTTACAGCGGGGTGTTTACAGTGGTGTGTTTACAGCGGTGTGTTTACAGCGGTGTGTTTACAGCGGGGTATTTACAGCGGTGTGTTTCCAGCGGGGTGTTTACAGCGGGGTGTTTACAGCGGTGTGTTTACAGTGGGGTGTTTACAGCGGTGTGTTTCCAGCGGTGTGTTTACAGTGGGGTGTTTACAGCGGTGTGTTTCCAGCGGTGTGTTTACAGCGGTGTGTTTACAGCGGTGTGTTTACAGCGGGGTGTTTACAGCGGTGTGTTTCCAGCGGTGTGTTTACAGCGGTGTGTTTACAGCGGTGTGTTTACAGCGGTGTGTTTACAGCGGGGTGTTTACAGCGGTGTGTTTACAGCGGTGTGTTTACAGCGGGGTGTTTACAGTGGGGTGTTTACAGCGGGGTGTTTACAGTGGAGTGTTTACAGCGGTGTGTTTACAGCGGGGTGTTTACAGCGGGGTGTTTACAGTGGAGTGTTTACAGCGGTGTGTTTACAGTGGGGTGTTTACAGCGGTGTGTTTACAGTGGAGTGTTTACAGCGGTGTGTTTACAGCGGGGTGTTTACAGCGGTGTGTTTACAGCGGGGTGTTTACAGTGGGGTGTTTACAGCGGGGTGTTTACAGTGGAGTGTTTACAGTGGTGTGTTTACAGCGGGGTGTTTACAGCGATGTGTTTACAGTGGGGTGTTTACAGTGGGGTGTTTACAGCGGTGTGTTTACAGCGGGGTGTTTACAGTGGAGTGTTTACAGTGGTGTGTTTACAGCGGGGTGTTTACAGCGATGTGTTTACAGTGGGGTGTTTACAGTGGGGTGTTTACAGCGGGGTGTTTACAGCGATGTGTTTACAGTGGGGTGTTTACAGTGGGGTGTTTACAGCGGGGTGTTTACAGCGGTGTGTTTACAGTGGGGTGTTTACAGCGGGGTGTTTACAGCGGTGTGTTTACAGCGGTGTGTTTACAGCGGGGTGTTTACAGCGGGGTGTTTACAGCGGGGTGTTTACAGTGGGGTGTTTACAGCGGTGTGTTTACAGCGGTGTGTTTACAGTGGGGTGTTTAAAGTGGGGTGTTTACAGTGGGGTGTTTACAGCGGTGTGTTTACAGCGGTGTGTTTACAGCGGGGTGTTTACAGCGGGGTGTTTACAGCGGGGTGTTTACAGCGGGGTGTTTACAGCGATGTGTTTACAGTGGGGTGTTTACAGCGGGGTGTTTACAGCGGGGTGTTTACAGCGGGGTGTTTACAGCGGGGTGTTTACAGCGGGGTGTTTACAGCGATGTGTTTACAGTGGGGTGTTTACAGCGGGGTGTTTACAGCGGTGTGTTTACAGCGGGGTGTTTACAGCGGGGTGTTTACAGCGGTGTGTTTACAGCGGTGTGTTTACAGTGGGGTGTTTAAAGTGGGGTGTTTACAGTGGGGTGTTTACAGCGGTGTGTTTACAGCGGGGTGTTTAAAGTGGGGCGTTTACAGTGGGGTGTTTACAGCGGGGTGTTTACAGCGGGGTGTTTACAGTGGGGTGTTTACAGTGGGGTGTTTACAGCGGTGTGTTTACAGTGGGGTGTTTAAAGTGGGGTGTTTACAGTGGGGTGTTTACAGCGGTGTGTTTACAGTGGGGTGTTTACAGTGGGGTGTTTACAGCGGTGTGTTTACAGTGGGGTGTTTAAAGTGGTGTGTTTACAACGATGTGTTTACGGCGGGGTGTTTACAGGGGAGTGTTTACAGGGGAGTGTTTACAGGGGAGTGTTTACAGGGGAGTGTTTACAGTGGGGTGTTTACAGCGGGGTGTTTACAGGGGAGTGTTTACAGGTGGGTGTTTACAGCGGCGTGTTTACAGGGGAGTGTTTACAGGTGGGTGTTTACAGCGGGGTGTTTACAGTGGGGTGTTTACAGTGGGGTGTTTACAGTGGGGTGTTTACAGTGGGGTGTTTACAGTGGTGTGTTTACAGTGGGGTGTTTACAGCGGGGTGTTTACAGTGGTGTGTTTACAGTGGGGTGTTTACAGCGGGGTGTTTACAGCGGGGTGTTTACAGCGGTGTGTTTACAGTGGGGTGTTTACAGCGGTGTGTTTACAGCGGTGTGTTTACAGCGGTGTGTTTACAGCGGTGTGTTTACAGTGGGGTGTTTACAGTGGTGTGTTTACAGTGGGGTGTTTACAGCGGGGTGTTTACAGTGGTGTGTTTACAGTGGGGTGTTTACAGCGGGGTGTTTACAGCGGGGTGTTTACAGCGGTGTGTTTACAGTGGGGTGTTTACAGCGGTGTGTTTACAGCGGTGTGTTTACAGCGGGGTGTTTACAGCGCTGTGTTTACAGCGGTGTGTTTACAGCGGGGTGTTTACAGCGGGGTGTTTACAGAGGGGTGTTTACAGTGGGCTGTTTACAGCGGGGTGTTTACAGCGGGGTGTTTACAGGGGAGTGTTTACAGGTGGGTGTTTACAGCGGCGTGTTTACAGGGGAGTGTTTACAGGTGGGTGTTTACAGTGGTGTGTTTACAGCGGGGTGTTTACAGTGGGGTGTTTACAGTGGGGTGTTTACAGTGGGGTGTTTACAGTGGTGTGTTTACAGTGGGGTGTTTACAGCGGGGTGTTTACAGTGGTGTGTTTACAGTGGGGTGTTTACAGCGGGGTGTTTACAGCGGGGTGTTTACAGCGGTGTGTTTACAGTGGGGTGTTTACAGCGGTGTGTTTACAGCGGTGTGTTTACAGCGGGGTGTTTACAGTGGTGTGTTTACAGTGGGGTGTTTACAGCGGGGTGTTTACAGCGGGGTGTTTACAGCGGGGTGTTTACAGCGGGGTGTTTACAGTGAGGTGTTTACAGCGGTGTGTTTACAGCGGTGTGTTTACAACGGGGTGTTTACAGTGAGGTGTTTACAGTTGTGTGTTTACAGCAGGGTGTTTACAGCGGTGTGTTTACAGTAGTGTGTTTACAGTAGTGTGTTTACAGTGGGGTGTTTACAGTAGTGTGTTTACAGTGGGATGTTTACAGTGGGGTGTTTACAGTGGGGTGTTTACAGCGGTGTGTTTACAGTAGTGTGTTTACAGTGGGATGTTTACAGTGGGGTGTTTACAGTGGGGTGTTTACAGCGGTGTGTTTACAGTAGTGTGTTTACAGTAGTGTGTTTACAGTGGGATGTTTACAGCGGGGTGTTTACAGCGGGTGTTTACAGCGGTGTTTTTACAGTAGTGTGTTTACAGTGGGATGTTTACAGTGGGGTGTTTACAGCGGGGTGTTTACAGCGGGGTGTTTACAGCGGGTGTTTACAGCGGTGTTTTTACAGTAGTGTGTTTACAGTGGGATGTTTACAGTGGGGTGTTTACAGCGGGGTGTTTACAGTAGTGTGTTTACAGTGAGGTGTTTACAGTGGGGTGTTTACAGCGGTGTGTTTACTGCGAGGAGTGTACAGTGGCGTGTTTACAGCGGTGTGTTTACAACGGGGTGTTTACAATGTGGTGTTTACAGCGGTGGGTTTACAGCAGTGTGTTTACAGCGGTGTGTTTATAATGGGGTGTTTACAGCGGTGTGTTTACAGTGGTGTGTTTACAGTGGGGTGTTTACAGTGGGGTGTTTACAGTGGTGTGTTTACAGTGGGGTGTTTACAGTGGGGTGTTTCCAGTGGTGTGTTTAGAGTGGAGTGTTTACAGTGGGGTGTTTACAGTGGGGTGTTTATAGTGGTGTGTTTAGAGCGGTGTGTTTACAGTGGGGTGTTTACAGTGGGGTGTTTACAGAGGTGTGTTTAGAGCGGTGTGTTTACAGCGGTGTGTTTACAGTGGGGTGTTTACAGTGGTGTGTTTACAACGGTGTGTTTACAGTGGGGTGTTTACAGCGGGGTGTTTACAGCGGGGTGTTTACAGTGGGGTGTTTACAGCGGGGTGTTTACAGCGGGGTATTTACAGTGGGGTGTTTACAGCTGTGTGTTTACAGTGGGGTGTTTACAGTGGGGTGTTTACAGTGGGGTGTTTACAGCGGGATATTTACAGTGGGGTGTTTACAGTGGGGTGCTTACAGCGTGGTATTTACAGTGGGGTGTTTACAGCTGTGTGTTTACAGTGGAATGTTTACAGTGGGGTGTTTACAGTGGGGTGCTTACAGTGTTGTGTTTACAGTGAGGTGTTTACAGTGGGGTGTTTACAGCGGGGTGTTTACAGTGGTGTGATAAAAAGGGTGTTTACAGTGGGGTGTTTACAGCGATGTGTTTACAGCGATGTGTTTACAGTGGGGTGTTTACAGTGGTGTGATAAAAAGGGTGTTTACAGTGGGGTGTTTACAGTGGGGTGGTTACAGGCGTGTGTTTACAGAGTGCGGTTTACAATGGTTTGTTTACAACAGTGTGTTTACAGTGGGGTGTTTACAGCGGGGTGTTTACAGCGGAGTGTTTACAGAGGGGTGTTTACAGAGGGGTGTTTACAGTGGGGTATTTACAGCGGTGTGTTTACAGTGGGGTGTTTACAGCGATGTGTTTACAGCGATGTGTTTACAGTGGGGTGTTTACAGTGGTGTGATAAAAAGGGTGTTTACAGTGGGGTGTTTACAGCAGGGTGTTTACAGCGGTGTGTTTACAGTGGTGTGTTTACAGTGGGGTGTTTACAACAGTGTGTTTACAGTGGTGTATTTACAGTGGGATGTTTACAGTGGGGTATTTACAGCGGTGTGTTTACAGTGGGGTGTTTACAGCGGGGTTTTTACAGCGGGTGTTTACAGCGGTGTTTTTACAGTAGTGTGTTTACAGTGGGATGTTTACAGTGGGGTGTTTACAGCGGGGTGTTTACAGTAGTGTGTTTACAGTGAGGTGTTTACAGTGGGGTATTTACAGCGGTGTGTTTACAGCGAGGAGTGTACAGTGGTGTGTTTACAGCGGTGTGTTTACAACGGGGTGTTTACAATGTGGTGTTTACAGCGGTGGGTTTACAGCAGTGTGTTTACAGCGGTGAGTTTATAATGGGGTGTTTACAGCGATGTGTTTACAGTGGGGTGTTTACAGCGGTGTGTTTACAGTGGTGTGTTTACAGTGGGGTGTTTACAGTGGGGTGTTTACAGTGGTGTGTTTACAGTGGTGTGTTTACAGTGGGGTGTTTACAGTGGGGTGTTTCCAGTGGTGTGTTTAGAGTGGGGTGTTTACAGTGGGGTGTTTATAGTGGTGTGTTTAGAGCGGTGTGTTTACAGTGGGGTGTTTACAGTGGTGTGTTTATAGTGGTGTGTTTTCAGTGGGGTGTTTACAGTGGTGTGTTTAGAGCGGTGTGTTTACAGCGGTGTGTTTACAGTGGGGTGTTTACAGTGGTGTGTTTACAACGGTGTGTTTACAGTGGGGTGTTTACAGCGGGGTGTTTACAGCGGGGTGTTTACAGCGGTGTGTTTACAGCGGGGTATTTACAGTGGGGTGTTTACAGCGGTGTGTTTACAGTGGTGTGTTTACAGTGGGGTGTTTACAGTGGTGTGTTTACAGTGGGGTGTTTACAGCGGGGTGTTTACAGTGGGGTGTTTACAGTGGGGTGTTTACAGTGGGGTGTTTACAGTGGGGTGTTTACAGCGGGGTGTTTACAGCGGGGTATTTACAGTGGGGTGTTTACAGCTGTGTGTTTACAGTGGGGTGTTTACAGTGGGGTGTTTACAGTGGGGTGCTTACAGTGTTGTGTTTACAGTGGGGTGCTTACAGCGTGGTATTTACAGTGGGGTGTTTACAGCGGGGTATTTACAGTGGAATGTTTACAGTGGGGTGTTTACAGTGGGGTGCTTACAGTGTTGTGTTTACAGCGGTGTGTTTACAGTGGGGTGTTTACAGCAGTGTGTTTACAGCGGTGTGTTTACAGTGGGGTGTTTACACTGGGGTGTTTACAGTGGTGTGTTTTACAGTGGGGTGTTTACAGTGGGCTGCTTACAGTGTTGTGTTTACAGTGAGGTGTTTACAGTGGGGTGTTTACAGCGGGGTGTTTACAGTGGTGTGATAAAAAGGGTGTTTACAGTGGGGTGTTTACACTGGGGTGTTTACAGTGGTGTGTTTTACAGTGGGGTGTTTACAGTGGGCTGCTTACAGTGTTGTGTTTACAGTGTTGTGTTTACAGTGGGGTGTTTACAGCGATGTGTTTACAGCGATGTGTTTACAGTGGGGTGTTTACAGTGGTGTGATAAAAAGGGTGTTTACAACGGGGTGTTTACAGTGGTTTGATAAAAAGGGTGTTTACAGTGGGGTGTTTACAGTGGGGTGGTTACAGGCGTGTGTTTACAGAGTGCGGTTTACAATGGTTTGTTTACAACAGTGTGTTTACAGTGGGGTGTTTACAGCGGGGTGTTTACAGCGGAGTGTTTACAGAGGGGTGTTTACAGAGGGGTATTTACAGCGGTGTGTTTACAGTGGGGTGTTTACAGCGATGTGTTTACAGTGATGTGTTTACAGTGGGGTGTTTACAGTGGTGTGATAAAAAGGGTGTTTACAGTGGGATGTTTACAGCGGGGTGTTTACAACAGTGTGTTTACAGTGGTGTATTTACAGTGGGATGTTTACAGTGGGGTATTTACAGCGGTGTGTTTACAGTGGGGTGTTTACAGCGGGGTGTTTACAGAGGGGTGTTTACAGCGGTGTGTTTACAGCGGTGTATTTACAGTGGGATGTTTACAGTGGGGTATTTACAGTGGTGTGTTTACAGTGGGGTGTTTACAGCTGGGTATTTACTGCGATCTGTTTGCAGCGGGGAGTTTGCAGTGAGGTGCATTGGGGTATTTATAGTGGGGTGTTTACAGCGGGGTGTTTACAGTGTTGTGTTTACAGTGTTGTGTTTACAGTGGTGTGTTTACAGTGGTGTGTTTACAGCGGTGTGTTTACAGTGGGGTGTTTACAGCGGCGCATTTTCAGCAGTGTGTTTACAGCGGGGTGTTTACAGCGGGGTGTTTACAGCAGTCTGTTTACAGCGGTCTGTTTACAGCGGTGTGTTTACAGTGGGGTAATTACAATGGGGTAATTACAGTGGGGTGTTTACAGCGGGATGTTTACAGCGGGGTGTTTACAGTTTGGTGTTTACAGCGGTGTGTTTACAGTGGGGTGTTTACAGTGGTGTGTTTACAGTGGTGTGTTTACAGCGGTGTGTTTACAGCGGGGTGTTTACAGTGGGGTGTTTACAGAGGGGTGTTTACAAGGGGTGTTTACAGTGGGGTGTTTACAGTACGGTGTTTACAGTGGGGTGTTTACAGCGGTGTGTTTACAGTGGGGTGTTTACAGCGGCGCATTTTCAGCAGTGTGTTTACAGTGGGGTGTTTACAGCGGTGTGTTTACAGCGGTGTGTTTACAGCGGGGTGTTTACAGTGGTGTGTTTACAGCGGTGCGTTTACAGCGGGGTGTTTACACCGGGGTGTTTACAGTGGTGTGTTTACAGCGGTGCGTTTACAGCGGGGTGTTTACAGTTTGGTGTTTACAGTGGGGTGTTTACAGTGGGGTGTTTACAGTGGGGTGTTTACCGCAGCGTGTTTACAGTGGGGTGTTTACAGTGGTGTGTTTACAGTGGGGTGTTTACAGCAGGGTGTTTACAGTGGGGTGTTTACAGTGGGGTGTTTACAGCGGGGTGTCTATAGCGGTGTGTTTACAGCGGGGTGTTTACACTGGGGATTTTACAGTGGTGTGTTTACAGCGGGGTGTTTACACTGGGGATTTTACAGTGGTGTGTTTACAGCGGTGTGTTTACACTGGGGATTTTACAGTGGTGTGTTTACAGCGGTGTGTTTACACTGGGGATTTTACAAACGTGTGTTTACAGTGGGGTGTTTACTGTGGGGTGATTACAGTGGTGTGTTTACAGCGGTGTGTTTACAGCGGTGTGTTTACAGTGGGGTGTTTACAGTGGGGTGTTTACAGCGGTCTGTTTACAGTGGGGAGTTTACAGTGGTGTGTTTACAGTGGGGTGTTTACAGTGGGGTGTTTCCATTGGAGTATTTACAGTGGTGTGTTTACAGTGGGGTATTTACAACAGGGTGTTTACAGTGGGGAGTTTACAGTGGTGTGTTTACAGTGGGGTATTTACAGCGGGGTGTTTACAGTGGGGAGTTTACAGTGGGGAGTTTACAGTGGTGTGTTTACAGCGGGGTGTTTACAGCGGGGTGTTTACAGCGGGGTGTTTACAGTGGGGAGTTTACAGTGGTGTGTTTACAGTGGTGTGTTTACAGCGGTGTGTTTACAGCGGGGTGTTTACCGCGGGGTGTTTACAGTGGTGTGTTTACAGCGGTGTGTTTACAGCGGGGTGTTTACCGCGGTGTGTTTACAGCGGGGTGTTTACCGCGGTGTGTATACAGCGGGGTGATTACAGTGGGGTGTTTACAATGGGGTGTTTACATTGGGGTATTTACAGCGGGGTGTTTACAGTGTGTCTTTACAGTGTGTGTTTACAGCGGAGTGTTTACAGCGGGGTGTTTACAGCGGGGTGTTTACCGCGGTGTGTATACAGCGGGGTGTTTACAGCGGGGTGTTTACCGCGGTGTGTTTACAGCGGGGTGTTTACAGCGGGGTGTTTACCGCGGTGTGTATACAGCGGGGTGTTTACCGCGGTGTGTATACAGCGGGGTGTTTACCGCGGTGTGTTTACAGTTTGGTGTTTACAGCGGGGTGTTTACAGTGGTGTGTTTACAGCGGAGTGTTTACAGTTTGGTGTTTACAGTGGGGTGTTTACCGCGGGGTGTTTACAGCGGGGTGTTTACAGCGGTGTGTTTACAGCGGTGTGTTTACAGCGGGGTGTTTACCGTGGTGTGTTTACAGTGGGGTGTTTACAGTGGGGTGTTTACAGCACGGTGTTTACAGCGGTGTGTTTACAGTGGGGTGTTTACAGAGGGGTGTTTACAGTGGGGTGTTTACAGAGGGGTGTTTACAGCTGTGTGTATACAGTGGGGTGTTTACAATGGGGTGTTTACAGTGGGGTATTTACAGTGAGGTGTTTACAGTCGAGTGTTTACAGTGGGGTGTTTACAGCGGGGTGTTTACAGCGGGGTGTTTACAGTGAGGTATTTACAGCGGGGTGTTTACAGTGGGGTGTTTACAGTGTGTGTTTACAGTGTGTGTTTACAGTGGGGTATTTACTGCGGTGTGTTTACAGTGGGATGTTTACAGTGGGGTGTTTACAGAGGGGTGTTTACAGAGGGGTGTTTACAGCTGTGTATTTACAGTGGGGTGTTCACAGCACGGTGTTTACAGTGGTTTGTTTACAGTGGGGTGTTTACAGCGGGATGTTTACAGAGGGGTGTTTACAACTGTGTGTTTACAGTGGGGTGTTTACAGTGGGGTGTTTACAGTGGGGTGTTTACAGTGGGGTGATTACAGTGAGGTGTTTACAGTGGAGTGTTTACAGTGGGGTATTTACAGCGGGGTGTTTACAGAGGGGTGTTTCCAGAGGGGAGTTTCCAGAGGGGTGTTTACAGCGGGGTGTTTACAGAGGGGTGTTTCCAGAGGGGAGTTTCCAGAGGGGTGTTTACAGCGGGGTGTTTACAGCCATTTGTTTACAGTGGGGTGTTTACAGTGAGGTATTTACAGTGGGGTGTTTACAGCAGGGTGTTTCCAGCGGTGTGTTTACAGGGATGTGTTTACAGTGATGTGTTTACAGCGGGGTGTTTACAGCGGGGTGTTTACAGTGGGGTGTTTACAGCGGTGTGTTTATAGTGGGGTTTTTACAGTGGGGTGTTTACAGCAGTGTGTTTACAGCAGGGTGTTTACAGTGGGGTGTTTACAGTGGGGGGTTTACAGTGGGGTGTTTACAGCGGGGTGTTTACAGTGGGGTGTTTACAGTGGGGTGTTTACAGCGGGGTGTTTACAGTGGGGTGTTTACAGCGGTGTGTTTACAGTGGGGTGTTTACAGTGGGGGGTTTACAGTGGGGTGTTTACAGCGGTGTGTTTACAGTGGGGTGTTTACAGTGGGGGGTTTACAGTGGGGTGTTTACAGCAGGGTGTTTACAGTGGGGTGTATACAGTGGGGTGTTTACAGCGGGGTGTTTACAGCAGGGTGTTTACAGTGGGGTGTATACAGCGGTGTGTTTACAGCGGGGTGTTTACAGTGGGGTGTATACAGTGGTGTGTTTACAGCGGGGTGTTTACAGCAGGGTGTTTACAGTGGGGTGTATACAGCGGTGTGTTTACAGTGGGGTGTTTACAGCATTATGTTTACAGCGGTGTATTTACCGTGGGGTGTTTACTGCGGTGTGTTTACAGAGGGGTGTTTACAGTGGTGTGTTTACAGCGGTGTGTTTACAGTGGTGTGTTTACAGTGGGGTGTTTACACTTGTGTGTTTACAGTGGGGTATTTACAGCGGTGTGTTTACAGTGGGGTGTTTACTGCGGTGTGTTTACAGTGGGGAGTTTGCAGTGGGGTGTTTTCAGCGGGGTATTTATAGTGGGGTGTTTACTTTGGGGTGTGTACAGCGGGGTGTTTTCAGTGTTGTGTTTACAGTGTTGTGTTTACAGTGGTGTGTTTACAGTGGTGTGTTTACAGTGGTGTGTTTACAGCGGTGTGTTTACAGTGGGGTGTTTACATCAGCGCCTTTTCAGTGAGGTGTTTACAGTGGTGTGTTTACAGTGGGATGTTTACAGTGGGGTGTTTACAGTGTTGTGTTTACAGAGGGGTGTTTACAGTGGGGTATTTACAGTGGGGTATTTACAGTGGGGTGATTACAGTGGGGTGATTACAGTGAGGTGTTTACAGTGGAGTGTTTACAGTGGGGTGTTTACAGTGGGGTGTTTACAGTGGGGTATTTACAGTGGGGTATTTACAGTGGGGTGATTACAGTGGGGTGATTACAGTGAGGTGTTTACAGTGGAGTGTTTAGAGTGGGGTGTTTACAGCGGGGTGTTTACAGAGGGGTGTTTACAGAGGGGTGTTTACAGAGGGGTGTTTACAGTGGGGTGTTTACAGTGGGGTGTTTACAGCGGTTTGTTTACAGCGGTGTGTTTACAGTGGGGTGTTTACAGTGGGGTGTTTACAGTGGGGTGTTTACAGTGGGGTGTTTACAGTGGGGTATTTACAGTGGGGTATTTACAGTGGGGTGATTACAGTGGGGTGATTACAGTGAGGTGTTTACAGTGGAGTGTTTAGAGTGGGGTGTTTACAGCGGGGTGTTTACAGAGGGGTGTTTACAGAGGGGTGTTTACAGAGGGGTGTTTACAGTGGGGTGTTTACAGTGGGGTGTTTACAGCGGTTTGTTTACAGCGGTGTGTTTACAGTGGGGTGTTTACAGTGAGGTATTTACAGTGGGGTATTTACATCGGGGTGTTTACAGTGTGTGTTTACAGTGGGGTGTTTACAATGGGGTGTTTACAGTGGGGTATTTACTGCGGTGTGTTTACAGCGGGATGTTTACAGCGGGGTGTTTCCAGCGGTGTGTTTACAGGGATGTGTTTACAGTGATGTATTTACAGTGATGTGTTTACAGCGGGGTGTTTATAGTGGGCTGTTTACAGTGGGGTGTTTACAGTGGGGTGTTTACAGTGGGGTGTTTACAGTGGGGGGTTTACAGCGGGGTGTTTATAGTGGTGTGTTTACAGTGGGGTGTATACAGCGGGGTGTTTACAGCGGTGTGTTTACAGTGGGATGTTTACAGCGGTGTGTTTACAGTGGGGTTTTTACAGCAGTGTGTTTACAGTGGGGTGTTTACAGTGTGTGTTTACAGTGGAGTGTTTACAGCGGGGTGTTTACAGCGGGGTGTTTACAGCGGGGTGTTTACAGCGGTGTGTTTACAGAGGGGTGTTTACAGTGGGGTGTTTACAGCGGTGTGTTTACAGTGGGGTGTATACAGTGGGGTGTATACAGTGGGGTGTTTACAGCGGTGTGTTTACAGTGGGGTGTTTACAGTGGGGTGTTTACAGTGGGGGGTTTACAGTGGGGTGTTTACAGCGGGGTGTATACAGTGGGGTGTTTACAGCGGTGTGTTTACAGTGAGGTTTTTACAGCAGTGTGTTTAAAGTGGGGTGTTTACAGTGGGGTATTTACAGCGGTGTATTTACCGTGGGGTGTTTACAGCAGTATGTTTACAGCGGTGTATTTACAGTGGGGTGTTTACTGCGGTGTGTTTACAGAGGGGTGTTTACAGTGGTGTGTTTATAGCGGTGTGTTTACAGTGGGGTGTTTACACTTGTGTGTTTACAGTGGGGTATTTACAGCGGTGTGTTTACAGTGGGGTGTTTACTGCGGTGTGTTTACAGTGGGGAGTTTGCAGTGGGGTGTTTACAGTGGGGTATTTATAGTAGGGTGTTTACTTTGGGGTGTGTACAGCGGGGTGTTTACAGTGTTGTGTTTACAGTGGGGTGTTTACATCAGCGCGTTGTCAGTGAGGTGTTTACAATGGTGTGTTTACAGTGGGATGTTTACAGTGGGATGTTTACAGTGGGGTGTTTACAGTGGGGTATTTACAGTGCGGTGTTTACAGCGGGGTGTTTACAGTGGGGTTTTTACAGCGGGGTGTTTACAGTGGTGTGTTTACAGTGGGGTGTTTACAGTGGGGTGTTTACAGTTGTGTGTTTACAGTGGTGTGTTTACAGCGGGGTGTTTACAGTGGGGTTTTTACAGTGGGGTGTTTACAGTTGTGTGTTTACAGTGGGGTGTTTACAGTGGGGTGTTTACAGCTGGGTATTTACTGCGATGTGTTTGCAGTGGGGAGTTTGCAGTGGGGGGTTTACAGCGGGGGATTTTATAGTGGTGGGGTGTTTACCGCGGGTGGTTTACAGCGGGGTGTTTACAGTGTTGTGTTTACAGTGGGGTGTTTACAGTGGGGTGTTTACAGTGGGGTGTTTACAGCAGTGTGTTTACAGTGGGGTGTTTACAGTGGGGTGTTTACAGTGGGGTGTTTACAGCGGGGTATTTACAGCGGGGTATTTACAGCAGGGTGTTTACAGTGCGGTGTTTACAGTGGGGTGTTTACAGCGGTGTGTTTACAGTGGTGTGTTTACAGTGGGGTGTTTACAGCGGGGTGTTTACAGTGATGTGTTTACAGTGTTGTGTTTACAGCGGTGTGTTTACAGCGGGGTGTTTACAGCGGTGTGTTTACAGCGGGGTGTTTACAGCGGTGTGTTTACAGCGGGGTGTTTACAGCGGGGTGTTTACAGTGGGGTGTTTACAGTGATGTGTTTACAGTGTTGTGTTTACAGCGGTGTGTTTACAGCGGGGTATTTACAGCAGGGTGTTTACAGTGCGGTGTTTGCAGTGGGGTGTTTACAGCGGGGTGTTTACCGTGGGGTGTTTACAGTGGGGTGTTTACAGCGGTGTGTTTACAGTGGTGTGTTTACAGTGGGGTGTTTACAGCGGGGTGTTTACAGTGGGGTGTTTACAGTGATGTGTTTACAGTGTTGTGTTTACAGCGGTGTGTTTACAGCGGGGTGTTTACAGCGGGGTGTTTACAGTGGTGTGTTTACAGTGGGGTGTTTACAGTGGGGTGTTTACAGTGTTGTGTTTACAGCGGTGTGTTTACAGCGGGGTGTTTACAGTGTTGTGTTTACAGCGGTGTGTTTACAGCGGGGTGTTTACAGTGGTGTGTTTACAGTGGGGTGTTTACAGTGGGGTGTTTACAGTGTTGTGTTTACAGCGGTGTGTTTACAGCGGGGTGTTTACAGTGGTGTGTTTACAGTGGTGTGTTTACAGGGGAGTGTTTACAGCGGGGTGTTTGCAGTGGTGTGTTTACAGTGGGGTGTTTACAGTGGGGTGTTTACAGCGGTGTGTTTACAGCGGGGTATTTACAGTGTTGTGTTTACAGCGGTGTGTTTACAGCGGGGTGTTTACATCGGGGTGTTTACAGCGGGGTGTTTACAGCGGGGTGTTTACAGTGGGGTGTTTACAGCTGGGTATTTACTGCGATGTGTTTGCAGTGGGGTGTTTACCGCGGGTGGTTTACAGCGGGGTGTTTACAGTGTTGTGTTTACAGTGGGGTGTTTACAGTGGGGTGTTTACAGTGGGGTGTTTACAGCGGAGTGTTTACAGCGGGGTGTTTACAGCGGGGTGTTTACAATGTTGTGTTTACAGCGGGGTGTTTACAGTGGGGTGTTTACAGCGGGGAGTTTACAGCGGGGAGTTTACAGTGTTGTGTTTACAGTGGGGTGTTTACAGTGGGGTGTTTACAGTGGGGTGTTTACAGTGGGGTGTTTACAGTGGGGTGTTTACAGCGGGGTGTTTATAGCGGGGTGTTTATAGCGGGGTGTTTACAGTGTTGTGTTTACAGCGGTGTGTTTAGAGTGGGGTGTTTACAGCGGGGTGTTTACAGCGGGGTGTTTACAGTGGGGTGTTTACAGTGGGGTGTTTACAGTGGGGTGTTTACACCGGGGTGATTACAGCAGGGTGTTTACAGTGGGGCGTTTACAGTGGTGTGTTTACAGCAGTGTGTTTACAGCGGGGAGTTTACAGCGGTGTGTTTACAGCGGTGTGTTTACAGCGGGGTGCTTACAGTGGTGTGTTTACAGCGAGGTGTTTACAGCGGGGTGTTTACAGCGGGGTGTTTACAGCGGGGTGTTTACAGTGGTGTGTTTACAACGGGGTGTTTACAGCGGGGTGTTTACAGCGGGGTGTTTACAGCGGTGTGTTTACATCGGGGTGATTACAGCCTTGTGTGTACAGCGGGGTGTTTACAGCGGGGTGTTTACAGCGAGGTGTTTACAGTGGGGTGTTTACAGTGGGGTGTTTACATCGGGGTGATTACAGCCTTGTGTTTACAGCGGTGTGTTTACAGCGGGGTGTTTACAGCGGGGTGTTTACAGTGGGGTGTTTACAGCCGGGTGTCGAGAGCGGTGTGTTTACATCGGGGTGATTACAGCCTTGTGTTTACAGCGGGGTGTTTACAGCGGGGTGATTACAGTGGGGTGTTTACATCGGGGTGATTACAGACTTGTGTTTACAGCCTTGTGTTTACAGCGGGGTGTTTACAGCGGGGTGATTACAGCCTTGTGTTTACAGCCTTGTGTTTACAGCGGGGTGTTTACAGCGGGGTGATTACAGTGGGGTGTTTACAGTGGGGTGTTTACAGTGGGGTGTTTACATCGGGGTGATTACAGACTTGTGTTTACAGCCTTGTGTTTACAGCGGGGTGTTTACAGCGGGGTGTTTACAGCGGGGTGATTATAGCCTAGTGTTTACAGCCTTGTGTTTACAGCGGGGTGTTTACAGCGGGGTGTTTACAGCGGGGTGATTACAGCGGGGTGATTACAGTCGGGTGATTACAGTGGGGTGTTTACAGTGGGGTGTTTACAGCGGGGTGTTTACAGCGGGGTGTTTACATCGGGGTGATTACAGTGGGGTGTTTGCAGCGGTGTGTTTACAGTGGGGTGTTTACAGTGGTGTGTTTACAGTGGGGTGTTTACAGTCGGGTGTTTGCAGCGGGGTGTTTACAGTGGGGTGTTTACAGCGGTGTGTTTACAGTGGGGTGTTTACAGTGGGGTGTTTACAGCGGTGTGTTTACAGTGGGGTGTTTACAGTGGGGTGTTTGCAGCGGGGTGTTTACAGTGGGGTGTTTACAGCAGTGTGTTTACAGTGGGGTGTTTACAGCGGTGTGTTTACAGCGGTGTGCTTACAGTGGGGTGTTTACAGCAGTGTGTTTACAGTGGGGTGTTTACAGCAGTGTGTTTACAGTGGGGTGTTTACAGTGGGGTGTTTACAGCGGTGTGCTTACAGTGGGGTGTTTACAGCAGTGTGTTTACAGTGGGGTGTTTACAGCGGTGTGTTTACAGTGGGGTGTTTACAGTGGGGTGTTTACAGCGGTGTGCTTACAGTGAGGTGTTTACAGTGTTGTGTTTACAGTGGGGTGTTTACAGTGTTGTGTTTACAGCGGTGTGTTTACAGTGGGGTGTTTACAGTGTTGTGTTTACAGCGGTGTGTTTACAGCGGTGTGTTTACAGTGGGGTGTTTACAGCGGGGTGTTTACAGTGGTGTGTTTACAGCGGTGTGTTTACAGTGGGGTGTTTACAGTGTTGTGTTTACAGTGGGGTGTTTACAGCGGTGTGCTTACAGTGAGGTGTTTACAGTGTTGTGTTTACAGTGGGGTGTTTACAGCGGTGTGTTTACAGCGGTGTGCTTACAGTGGGGTGTTTACAGTGTTGTGTTTACAGCGGTGTGTTTACAGCGGTGTGTTTACAGTGGGGTGTTTACAGCGGTGTGTTTACAGCGGTGTGCTTACAGTGGGGTGTTTACAGTGTTGTGTTTACAGCGGTGTGTTTACAGTGGGGTGTTTACAGCGGGGTGTTTACAGTGGTGTGTTTACAGCGGTGTGCTTACAGTGGGGTGTTTACAGTGTTGTGTTTACAGTGGGGTGTTTACAGCGGGGTGTTTACAGTGGTGTGTTTACAGCGGTGTGTTTACAGCGGTGTTTTTACAGTGGGGTGTTTACAGTGGTGTGTTTACAGCGGTGTGTTTACAGTGGGGTGTTTACAGCGGTGTGTTTACAGTGGGGTGTTTACAGCGGGTTGTTTACAGTGTTGTGTTTACAGTGGGGTGTTTACAGTGTTGTGTTTACAGCGGTGTGTTTACAGCGGTGTGTTTACAGTGGGGTGTTTACAGCGGTGTGTTTACAGCGGTGTGCTTACAGTGGGGTGTTTACAGTGTTGTGTTTACAGCGGTGTGTTTACAGTGGGGTGTTTACAGCGGGGTGTTTACAGTGGTGTGTTTACAGCGGTGTGCTTACAGTGGGGTGTTTACAGTGTTGTGTTTACAGTGGGGTGTTTACAGCGGGGTGTTTACAGTGGTGTGTTTACAGCGGTGTGTTTACAGCGGTGTTTTTACAGTGGGGTGTTTACAGTGGTGTGTTTACAGCGGTGTGTTTACAGTGGGGTGTTTACAGCGGTGTGTTTACAGCGGTGTGTTTACAGCGGGTTGTTTACAGTGTTGTGTTTACAGTGGGGTGTTTACAGTGTTGTGTTTACAGCGGTGTGTTTACAGCGGGGTGTTTACAGTGTTGTGTTTACAGCGGTGTGCTTACAGTGGGGTGTTTACAGCGGTGTGTTTACAGCGGTGTGTTTACAGCGGGGTGTTTACACTGGGGTGTTTACAGTGGGGTGTTTACAGCGGGGTGATTACAGCGGGGTGTTTACAGCGGGGTGTTTACAGTGGGGTGTTTACAGCGGGGTGTTTACAGTGGGGTGTTTACAGACTTGTGTTTACAGCCTTGTGTTTACAGCGGGATGTTTACAGCGGGGTGATTACACCCTTGTGTTTACAGCCTTGTGTTTACAGCCTTGTGTTTACAGCGGTGTGTTTACAGCGGGGTGATTACAGTGGGGTGTTTACATTGGGGTGATTACAGCCTTGTGTTTACAGCCTTGTGTTTACAGCGGGGCGTTTACAGTGGGGTGATTACAGCCTTGTGTTTACAGCGGAGTGTTTACAGCGGGGTGATTACAGTGGGATGTTTACAGTGGGCTGTTTACAGTGGGCTGTTTACATCGGGGTGATTACAGCCTTGTGTTTACAGTGGGGTGTTTACAGTGGGGTGTTTACAGCGGTGTGTTAACAGTGGGGTGTTTACAGTGGGGTGTTTACAGTGGTGTGTTTACAGCGGTGTGTTTACAGTGGGGTGGTTACAGTGGGGTGTTAACAGTGGGGTGTTTACAGCGGGGTATTTACATCGGGGTGATTACAGCGGTGTGTTTACAGCGGGGTATTTACAGCGGGGTGTTTACAGCGGAGTGTTTACAGCGGGGTGTTTACAGCGGGGTGTTTACAGCGGGGTGTTTACAGCGGGATGTTTACAGCGGGGTGTTTACACTGGGGTGTTTACAGTGGAGTGTTTACAGCGGGTTGTTTACAGCGGGGTGTTTACATCGGGGTGTTTACAGCGGGGTGTTTACAGCGGGGTGTTTACAGTGGGGTGTTTACAGCGGTGTGTTTACAGTGGGGTGTTTACACTGGGGTGTTTACAGTGGAGTGTTTACAGCGGGTTGTTTACAGCGGGGTGTTTACATCGGGGTGTTTACAGCGGGGTGTTTACAGCGGGGTGTTTACAGTGGGGTGTTTACAGTGGGGTGTGTACAGTGGAGTGTTTACAGCGGGGTGTTTACAGCGGGGTGTTTACAGTGGTGTGTTTACAGTGGTGTGTTTACAGCGGGGTGTTTACAGCGGGGTGTTTACAGTGGTGTGTTTATAGCGGGGTGTTTACAGCGGGGTGTTTACAGTGGAGTGTTTACAGCGGGGTGTTTACAGCGGGGTGTTTACAGTGGTGTGTTTACAGCGAAGTGTTTACAGCGGTGTGTTTACAGTGGGGTGTTTACAGTGGGGTGTTTACATCGCGGTGATTACAGCCTTGTGTTTACAGCGGTGTGTTTACAGCGGGGTGTTTACAGCGGGGTGTTTACAGCGGGGTGTTTACAGCGGGGTGTTTACAGCGGGGTGTTTACAGTGGTGTGTTTACAGCGGGGTGTTTACAGCGGGGTGTTTACAGCGGGGTGTTTACAGTGGGGTGTTTACAGCGGTGTGTTTACAGCGGGGTGTTTACAGCGGGGTGTTTACAGCGGGGTGTTTACAGCGTGGTGTTTACAGCGGTGTGTTTACAGCGGGGTGTTTACAGCGGGGTGTTTACAGTGGAGTGTTTACAGCGGGGTGTTTACAGCGGGGTGTTTACAGTGGTGTGTTTACAGCGATGTGTTTACAGCGGTGTGTTTACAGTGGGGTGTTTAAAGTGGGGTGTTTACATCGCGGTGATTACAGCCTTGTGTTTACAGCGGTGTGTTTACAGTGGGGTGTTTACAGCGGGGTGTTTACAGCGGGGTGTTTACAGCGGGGTGTTTACAGTGGGGTGTTTACAGCCTTGTGTTTACAGCCTTTGTTTACAGCGGGGTGATTACAGTGGGGTGTTTACATTGGGGTGATTACAGACTTGTGTTTACAGCCTTGTGTTTACAGCGGGGTGATTACAGTGGGGTCTTTACATTGGGGTGATTACAGACTTGTGTTTACAGCCTTGTGTTTACAGCGGGGTGTTTACAGCGGGGTGTTTACAGTGGTGTGTTTACAGTGGTGTGTTTACAGCGGGGTGTTTACAGTGGTGTGTTTACAGTGGTGTGTTTACAGCGGGGTGTTTACAGCGGGGTGTTTACAGTGGAGTGTTTACAGCGGGGTGTTTACAGTGGTGTGTTTACAGTGGGGTGTTTACAGCGGGGTGTTTACAGTGGTGTGTTTACAGTGGTGTGTTTACAGCGGGGTGTTTACAGCGGCGTGTTTACAGTGGAGTGTTTACAGCGGGGTGTTTACAGCGGGGTGTTTACAGTGGAGTGTTTACAGTGGTGTGTTTACAGTGGTGTGTTTACAGCGGGGTGTTTACAGCGGGGTGTTTACAGTGGTGTGTTTACAGTGGTGTGTTTACAGCGGGGTGTTTACAGCGGGGTGTTTACAGTGGAGTGTTTACAGCGGTGTGTTTACAGAGGTGTGTTAACAGCTGTGTGTTTACAGCGGGGTGTTTACAGCGGTGTGTTTACAGTGGGGTGTTTACAGCGGGGTGTTTACAGAGGTGTGTTTACAGTGGTGTGTTTACAGCAGGGTGTTTACAGCAGGGTGTTTACAGTGTGGTGTTTACAGCGGTGTGTTTACAGCGGTGTGTTTACAGTGGGGTGTTTACAGCGGTGTGGTTACAGTGGTGTGTTTTCGGTGGGGTGTTTACAGGGGTGTGTTTACAGCGGTGTGTTTACCGTGGGGTGTTTACAGCGGGGTGTTTACAGTGGTGTGTTTACAGCGGGGTGTTTACAGCGGTGTGTTTACAGTGGTGTGTTTTCAATGGTGTGTTTACAGTGGGGTGTTTACAGTGGGGTGTTTACAGCGGTGTGTTTACAGTGGGATGTTTACAGTGGTGTGTTTACAGCGGGGTGTTTACAGCGGGGTGTTTACAGTGGGGTATTTACAGCGGGGTGTTTACAGTTTGGTGTTTACAGTGGTGTGTTTACAGCGGGGTGTTTACAGTGGTGTGTTTACAGCGGTGTGTTTACAGTGGTGTGTTTTCAATGGTGTGTTTACAGTGGGGTGTTTACAGTGGGGTGTTTACAGCGGGGTGTTTACAGTGGGATGTTTACAGTGGTGTGTTTACAGCGGGGTGTTTACAGCGGGGTGTTTACAGTGGGGTATTTACAGCGGGGTGTTTACAGTTTGGTGTTTACAGTGGTGTGTTTACAGCGGTGTGTTTTCAGTGGGGTGTTTACAGCGGGGTGTTTACTGCGGTGTGTTTACTGCGGTGTGTTTACAGTGGGTTGTTTACAGCGGGGTGTTTACAGCGGGGTGTGTTTACAGCGGGGTGTTTACAGTTTGGTGTTTACAGTGGGGTGTTTACAGCGGGGTGTTTACAGCTGTGTGTTTTCAGTGGGGTGTTTACAGCGGGGTGTTTACAGCGGGGTGTTTACAATGGTGTGTTTACAGTGGTATGTTTACAGCTGGGTGTTTACAATGGTGTGTTTACAGTGGTATGTTTACAGCTGGGTGTTTACAGTGGTGTGTTTACAGCGGGGTGTTTACAGCGGTGTGTTTACAGTGGGGTGTTTACAGTGGTGTGTTTACAGCGGGGTGTTTACAGCGGTGTGTTTACAGTGGGGTGTTTACAGTGGGGTGTTTACAGCGGTGTGTTTACAGTGGGGTGTTTACAGCGGTGTGTTTACAGCGGTGTGTTTACAGTGGGGTGTTTACAGCGGTGTGTTAACAGCTGGGTGTTTACAGTGGGGTGTTTACAGCGGTGTGTTTACAGCGGGGTGTTTACAGTGGAGTGTTTACAGCGGTGTGTTTACAGCGGGGTGTTTACAGCGGGGTATTTACAGAGGTGTGTTTACAGTGGAGTGTTTACAGCGGGGTATTTATAGTGGGGTGTTTACAGCGGGGTATTTACAGTGGAGTGTTTACAGCGGGGTGTTTACAGCGGGGTGTTTACAGTGGTGTGTTTACAGTGGCGTATTTACAGTGGGGTGTTTACAGCGTGGTGTTTACAGCAGTGTGTTTACAGCGATGTGTTTACAGTGGTATGTTTACAGCGGTGTGTTTACAATGGTGTGTTTACAGCGGGGTGTTTACAGCGGGGTGTTTACAGAGGTGTGTTTACAGAGGTGTGTTTACAGTGGTGTGTTTACAGCAGGGTGTTTACAGCAGGGTGTTTACAGTGTGGTGTGTTTACAGCGGTGTGTTTACAGCGGTGTGTTTACAGTGGGGTGTTTACAATGGTGTGTTTACAGCGGTATGTTGACAGTGGGGTGTTTACAGCGGTGTGTTTACAGCGGGGTGTTTACAGAGGTGTGTTTACAGAGGTGTGTTTACAGTGGTGTGTTTACAGCAGGGTGTTTACAGCAGGGTGTTTACAGCGGTGTGTTTACAGCGGTGTGTTTACAGCGGTGTGTTTACAGTGGGGTGTTTACAATGGTGTGTTTACAGCGGTATGTTGACAGTGGGGTGTTTACAGCGGTGTGTTTACAGCGGGGTGTTTACAGCGGTGTGTTTACAGTGGTATGTTTACAGCGGTATGTTTACAGCGGTGTGTTTACAGTGGTATGTTTACAGCGGTATGTTTACAGTGGGGTGTTTACAGCGGTGTGTTTACAGCGGGGTGTTTACAGCGGTGTGTTTACAGCGGGGTGTTTACAGCGGGGTGTTTACAGCGGGTGTTTACAGTGGGGTGTTTCCAATGGGGTGTTTACAGCGGGGTGTTTACAGTGGGGTGTTTACAGTGGGGTGTTTACAGTGGGGTGTTTACAGCAGGGTGTTTATCGTGGGGTGTTTACAGCGGTGTATTTACAGCGGGGTGTTTACAGTGTTGTGTTTACAGAGGGGTGTTTACAGCGATGTGTTTCCAGTGGGGTGTTTACAGTGGGGTGTTTCCAGTGAGGTGTTTACAGTGGGGTGTTTACAGCGGTGTGTTTACAGTGGTATGTTTACAGCGGTGTGTTTACAGCGGGGTGTTTACAGCGGGGTGTTTACAGTGGGGTGTTTACAGTGGTGTGTTTACAGCGGGGTGTTTACAGCGGTGTGTTTACAGTGGGGTGTTTACAGCGGGGTGTTTACAGCGGGGTGTTTACAGCGGGGTGTTTACAGCGGGGTGTTTACAGTGGTGTGTTTACAGACGGGTGTTTACAGCGGTGTGTTTACAGTGGTGTGTTTACAGTGGGGTGTTTACAGTGGGGTGTTTACAGCGGTGTGTTTACAGTGGGGTGTTTACAGCGGGGTGTTTACAGCGGGGTGTTTACAGCGGGGTGTTTACAGCGGTGTGTTTACAGTGGGGTGTTTACAGTGGGGTGTTTACAGCGGGGTGTTTACAGCGGGGTGTTTACAGTGGGGTGTTTACAGTTTGGTGTTTAGTGGTGTGTTTACAGCGGGGTGTTTACAGTGGTGTGTTTACAGCGGGGTGTTTACAGCGGTGTGTTTTCAGTGGGGTGTTTACAGCGGGGTGTTTACTGCGGTGTGTTTACTGCGGTGTGTTTACAGCGGGGTGTTTTTACAGCGTGGTGTTTACAGTTTGGTGTTTACTGTGGGGTGTTTACAGCGGGATGTTTACAGCGGTGTGTTTTCAGTGGGGTGTTTACAGCGGGGTGTTTACAGCGGGGTGTTTACAGTGGGGTGTTTACAGTGGTGTGTTTACTGCGGTGTGTTTACAGCGGGGTGTTTACAGCGGGGTGTTTACAGCGGTGTGTTTACAGCGGGGTGTTTACAGCGGGCTGTTTACAGCGGGGTGTGTTTACAGCGGGGTGTTTACAGCGGCGTGTTTACAGTGGGGTGTTTACAGTGGGGTGTTTACAGTGGTGTGTTTACAGCGGTGTGTTTTCAATGGGGTGTTTACAGCGGGGTGTTTACAGCGGAGTGTTTACAGTGGGGTGTTTACAGTGGTGTGTTTACAGCGGTGTGTTTTTAGTGGGGTGTTTACAGTGGGATGTTTACAGCGTGGTGTTTACAGCGGGGTGTTTACAGCGGGGTGTTTACAGCGGGGTGTTTACAGCGGGGTGTTTACAGCGGGGTGTTTACAGTGGTGTGTTTACAGCGGTGTGTTTTTAGTGGGGTGTTTACAGTGGGATGTTTACAGCGGGGTGTTTACGGTGGTGTGTTTACAGCGAGGTGTTTACAGCGGGGTGTTTACAGCGGGGTGTTTACAGTGGGGTGTTTACAGTGGAGTGTTTACAGCGATGTGTTTACAGCGGGGTGTTTACAGCGGGGTGTTTACAGTGGGGTGTTTACAGTGGGGTGTTTACAGTGGGGTGTTTACAGTGGGGTGTTTACAGCGGTGTGTTTACAGCGGTGTGTTTACAGCGGGGTGTTTACAGTGGGGTGTTTACAGCGGGGTGTTTACTGCGGTGTGTTTACTGCGGTGTGTTTACAGCGTGCGTTTACAGCGGGGTGTTTACAGCGGTGTGTTTACAGCGAGGTGTTTACAGCGGGGTGTTTACAGCGGGGTGTTTACAGTGGGGTGTTTACAGTGGAGTGTTTACAGCGATGTGTTTACAGCGGGGTGTTTACAGCGGGGTGTTTACAGTGGGGTGTTTACAGTGGGGTGTTTACAGTGGGGTGTTTACAGCGGTGTGTTTACAGCGGGGTGTTTACAGTGGGGTGTTTATCGCAGAATGTTTACAATGAAGTGTTTACAGCGGTGTGTTTACAGCGGGGTGTTTACAGCGGGGTGTTTACAGCGGAGTGTTTACAGTTTGGTGTTTACAGTGGTGTGTTTACAGCGGGGTGTTTACAGCGGTGTGTTTTCAGTGGGGTGTTTACAGCGGGGTGTTTACTGCGGTGTGTTTACTGCGGTGTGTTTACAGCGTGCGTTTACAGCGGGGTGTTTACAGCGGGGTGTTTACAGTGGGGTGTTTACAGCGGTGTGTTTACAGTGGGGTGTTTACAGTGGGGTGTTTACAGCGGTGTGATTTCAGTGGGGTGTTTACAGTGGTGTGTTTACAGCGGTGTGTTTACAGTGGTGTGTTTACAGCGGTGTGATTTCAGTGGGGTGTTTACAGTGGTGTGTTTACAGCGGGGTGTTTACATCGGTGTGTTTACAGTGGTGCGTTTACAGCGGGGTGTTTACAGTACGATATGTACAGTGGTGTGTTTACACTGGGGTTTTTACAGCGGGGCGTTTACAGCGGGTTGGTTACAGCAGGGTGTTTACAGCGGTGTGTTTACAGCGGGGTGTTTTCAGCGGGGTGTTTACAGCAGTGTGTTTTCAGTGGGTGTGTAAAGCGAGGTGTTTACAGTGGTGCGTTTACAGCGGTGTGTTTACAGTAGGGTGTTTACAGTGGTGTGGTTACAGCGGTGTGTTTATCGTGGTGTGTTTACAGCGGGGTGTTTATAGTGGTGTGTTTACAGTGGGTTGTTTACAGCGGGGTGTTTACAGTGGGGTGTTTACAGCGGTGTGTTTACAGCAGTGTGTTTACAGCAGTGTGTTTACAGCAGTGTGTTTACAGTGGGGTGTTTACAGTGGGGTGTTTACAGTAGGGTGTTTACAGCAGTGTGTTTTCAGTGGGTGTGTATAGCAAGGTGTTTACAGTGGTGCGTTTACAGCGGTGTGTTTACAGTAGGGTGTTTACAGTGGTGTGGTTACAGCGGTGTGTTTATCGTGGTGTGTTTACAGCGGGGTGTTTATAGTGGTGTGTTTACAGTGGGTTGTTTACAGCGGGGTGTTTACAGCAGGGTGTTTACAGTCGTGTGTTTGTAGTGGGGTGTTTGGAGCGGAGTGTTTACAGCGGGGTGTTTACAGTGGGGTGTTTACAGCAGGGTGTTTACAGTGGGGTGTTTACAGCGGTGTGTTTACAGCAGTGTGTTTACAGCAGTGTGTTTACAGCAGTGTGTTTACAGTGGGGTGTTTACAGTGGGGTGTTTACAGTAGGGTGTTTACAGCAGTGTGTTTTCAGTGGGTGTGTATAGCAAGGTGTTTACAGTGGTGCGTTTACAGCGGTGTGTTTACAGTAGGGTGTTTACAGTGGTGTGGTTACAGCGGTGTGTTTATCGTGGTGTGTTTACAGCGGGGTGTTTATAGTGGTGTGTTTACAGTGGGTTGTTTACAGCGGGGTGTTTACAGCAGGGTGTTTACAGTCGTGTGTTTGTAGTGGGGTGTTTGGAGCGGAGTGTTTACAGCGGGGTGTTTACAGTGGGGTGTTTACAGCAGGGTGTTTACAGTGGGGTGTTTACAGTGGGGTGTTTAGAGTGGTGTGTTTACAGTGGGGTGTTTACAGTGGGGTGTTTCAGTGCGGTGTTTACAGTGGGGTGTTTACAGTGGGGTGTTTACAGCGGGGTGTTTACAGCGGGGTGTTTACAGTGGGGTGTTTACAGCGGGGTGTTTACAGTGGGGTGTTTACAGTGGGGTGTTTACAGTGGGGTGTTTACAGTGGTGTGGTTACAGCGGTGTGTTTATCGTGGTGTGTTTACAGCGGGGTGTTTATAGTGGTGTGTTTACAGTGGGTTGTTTACAGCGGGGTGTTTACAGCAGGGTGTTTACAGTCGGGTGTTTGTAGTGGGGTGTTTGGAGCAGAGTGTTTACAGCGGGGTGTTTACAGTGGGGTGTTTACAGTGGGGTGTTTACAGTGGGGTGTTTACAGTGGGGTGTTTAGAGTGGGGTGTTTACAGCGGGGTGTTTACAGTGGGGTGTTTACAGTGGGGTGTTTCAAGTGGGGTGTTTCAAGTGGGGTGTTTACAGCAGGGTGTTTACAGCGGGGTGTTTAAAGCGGGGTGTTTACAGTGGGGTGTTTACAGTGCGGTGTTTACAGCGGGGTGTTTAAAGCGGGGTGTTTACAGCGGGGTGTTTACAGTGGGGTGTTTACAGTGGGGTGTTTACAGTGGGGTGTTTCAAGTGGGGTGTTTCAAGTGGGGTGTTTACAGCAGGGTGTTTACAGTGGGGTGTTTACAGTGGGGTGTTTACAGCGGGGTGTTTAAAGCGGGGTGTTTACAGTGCGGTGTTTACAGCGGGGTGTTTAAAGCGGGGTGTTTACATTCGGGTGTTTGCAGTGGTGTGTTTACAGTGGGGTGTTTACAGTGGGGTGTTTACAGTGGTGTGTTTACAGTGGGGTGTTTACAGTGCGGTGTTTACAGTGGGGTGTTTACAGTGGTGTGGTTACAGCGGTGTGTTTATCGTGGTGTGTTTACAGCGGGGTGTTTATAGTGGTGTGTTTACAGTGGGTTGTTTACAGCGGGGTGTTTACAGCAGGGTGTTTACAGTCGGGTGTTTGTAGTGGGGTGTTTACAGTGCGGTGTTTACAGTGCGGTATTGACAGTGGTGTGTTTACAGCGGGGTGTTTACAGTGCGGTGTTTACAGTGGTGTGTTTACAGCGGTGTGTTTACAGGGAGGTGTTTACAGGGCGGTGTTTACAGTAGGGTGTTTACTGTGGTGTATTTACAGTGGGGTGTTTGCAGTGCGCTGTTTACAGCGGGGTGTTTACAGCGGGGTGTTTACAGTGGGGTTTTTACAGTGGTGTGTTTACAGCGGTATGTTTACAGAGGGGTGTTTACAGCGGGGTGTTTACAGCGGGGTGTTTACAGCGGGGTGTTTACAGTGGGGTTTTTACAGCGGTGTGTTTACAGCGGGGTGTTTACAGCGGGGTGTTTACAGCGGGGTTTTTACAGCGGTGTGTTTACAGGGGGGTGTTTACAAGGCGATGTTTACAGTGGTGTGTTTACAGCGGTGTATTTACAGTGGGGTGTTTACAGTGCGATGTTTACTGTGGTGTGTTTACAGCGGGGTGTTTACACCGAGGTGTTTACAGCGGGGTGTTTACAGCGGGGTGTTTACAGTGCAGTGTTTACAGTGGTGTGATTACAGCGGTGTGTTTACAGTGGGGTGTTTACAGTGCGGTGTTTACAGTGGACTGTTTACAGCGGTGTGTTTACAGTGGGGTGTTTACAGTGGTGTGTTTACAGTGGTGTGTTTACAGCGGGGTGTTTACAGCGGGGTGTTTACACCGAGGTGTTTACAGTGGGGTGTTTACAGTGGAGTGTTTACAGTGGGGTGTTTACAGTGGGGTATTTCCAGTGGAGTATTTCCAGTGGGGTGTTTACAGTGGGGTGTTTACAGCGGTGTGTTTACAGCGCTGTGTTTACAGTGGGGTGTTTACAGTGGAGTGTTTACAGTGGGGTGTTTACAGTGGGGTATTTCCAGTGGAGTATTTCCAGTGGGGTGTTTACAGTGGGGTGTTTACAGCGGGGTGTTTACAGCGGGGTGTTTACAGTGGGGTGTTTACGGCTGGGTGTTTACAGGGGGTGTTTAGATTAGATTAGATTACTTACAGTGTGGAAACAGGCCCTTCGGCCCAACAAGTCCACACCGACCCGCCGAGGCGCAACCCACCCATACCCCTACATTTACCCCTTTAACCTAACACTACGGTCAATTTAGCATAGCCAATTCACCTGACCTGCACATCTTTGGACTGTGGGAGGAAACCGGAGCACCCGGAGGAAACCCACGCAGACACGGGGAGAATGTGCAAACTCCACACAGTCAGTCGCCTGAGTCGGGAATTGAACCCGGGTCTCTGGCGCTGTGAGGCAGCAGTGCTAACCACTGTGCCACCGTGCCGCCCACCAAGTGTTTACAGTGTTTACACTGGGGTGTTTACAGTGGGGTATTTCCAGTAGGGTGTTTACAGCGGGGTGTTTACAGTGGGTTGTTTACAGTGGGGTGTTTACAGCGTGGTGTTTACAGCGGGGTGTTTACAGTGGGGTATTTACAGTGGGGTGTTTACAGCGTGGTGTTTACAGCGGGGTATTTACAGTGGGGCATTTACAGCGGGGTGTTTACAGTGGGGTATTTCCAGTAGGGTGTTTACAGCGGGGTGTTTACAGAGGGGTGTTTACAGCGGGGTGTTTACAGTGGGGTATTTACAGTGGGGTATTTACAGTGGGGTATTTACAGTGGGGTATTTCCAGTGGGGTGTTTACAGCGAGGTGTTTACAGTGGGGTGTTTACAGTGTGGTGTTCACAGTGGGGTGTTCACAGTGGGGTGTTTACAGTGGGATGTTCACAGTGGGGTGTTTACAGTGGGGTGTTTATAGTGGGTTATTTCCAGTGCGGTGTTTACAGCGGGGTGTTTACAGTGTGGTGTTTACAGCGGGGTGTTTACAGTGGGGTGTTCACAGTGGGGTGTTCACAGTGAGGTGTTCACAGCGGGGTATTTACAGTGAGGTGTTTACAGCGGGGTGTTTGCAGCGAGGTGTTTACCGCGGGGTGTTTACAGTGAGGTGTTCACAGTGGGGTGTTTACAGCGGGGTGTTTACAGCGGGGTATTTACAGTGAGGTGTTTACAGCGGGGTGTTTGCAGTGAGGTGTTTACCGCGGGGTGTTTACAGTGAGGTGTTTACAGCGGGGTGTTCACAGAGGGGTGTTTATAGTGGGTTATTTCCAGTGCGGTGTTTACAGCGGTGTATTTACAGTGGAGTGTTTACAGCGGGGTTTTTACAGTGAGGTGTTTACAGCGGGGTGTTTACCGCGGGGTGTTTACAGTTGGGTATTTACAGCGGGGTATTTACAGCGGGGTGTTCACAGTGGGGTGTTCACAGTGGGGTGTTTACAGTGGGGTGTTTACAGTGAGGTGTTTACAGCGGGGTGTTCACAGTGGGGTGTTCACAGTGGGGTGTTTACAGTGGGGTGTTTACAGTGAGGTGTTTACAGCGGGGTGTTCACAGTGGGGTGTTCACAGTGGGGTGTTTACAGTGGGGTGTTTACAGTGAGGTGTTTACAGCGGTGTGTTTACAGCGGGGTGTTTACAGTGAGGTGTTTACAGCGGGGTGTTTACAGCGGGGTGTTTACAGCGGGGGGTTTACAGTGGGATGTTCACAGTGGGGTGTTTACAGTGAGGTGTTTACAGCGGGGTGTTTACAGCGGGGTGTTCACAGTGGGGTGTTCACAGTGGGGTGTTTACAGTGGGGTGTTTATAGTGGGGTGTTTACAGCGGGGGGTTTACAGTGGGATGTTTACAGTGGGGTATTTACAGTGGGGTATTTACAGCGGGGTGTTTACACTGGGGTATTTACAGCGGGGTGTTTACCGCGGGGTGTTTACACTGGGGTATTTACAGCGGGGTGTTTACAGCGGGGTGTTTACACTGGGGTATTTACAGCGGGGTGTTTACAGCCGGGTGTTTACACTGGGGTATTTACAGCGGGGTGTTTACACTGGGGTATTTACAGCGGGGTGTTTACAGCCGGGTGTTTACACTGGGGTATTTACAGTGGGGTGTTTACAGCCGGGTGTTTACACTGGGGTATTTACAGCGGGGTGTTTACAGCGGGGTGTTTACACTGGGGTATTTACAGCGGGGTGTTTACAGCGGGGTGTTTACAGTGGGGTATTTCCAGTGGGGTGTTTACAGCGGGGTGTTTACAGCGGGGTCTTTATAGTGGGGTTTTTACAGCGGGGTGTTTCCAGCGGCGTGTTTACAGCGGGGTGTTTACAGAGGGGTATTTACAGCGGGGTGTTTCCAGCGGGGTGTTTACACTGGGGTGTTTACAGTGTGGTGTTTACAGTGGGGTGTTTACAGTGCGGTGTTTACAGTGCGGTGTTTACAGTGCGGTGTTTACAGCGGGGTGTTTACAGTGCGGTGTTTACAGTGGTGTGTTTACAGCGGTGTGTTTACAGGGAGGTGTTTACAGCGTTGTGTTTACAGGGAGGTGTTTACAATAGGGTGTTTACTGTGGTGTATTTACAGTGGGGTGTTTGCAGTGCGGTGTTTACAGCGGGGTGTTTACAGTGGTGCGTTTACAGCGGGGTGTTTACAGTACGATATGTACAGTGGTGTGTTTACACTGGGGTGATTACAGCGGGGCGTTTACAGCGGGGTGTTTTCAGCGGGGTGTTTTCAGCGGGGTGTTTCCAGCGGGGTATTTACACTGGGGTGTTTACAGTGTGGTGTTTACAGTGGGGTGTTTACAGTGCGGTGTTTACAGTGCGGTGTTTACAGTGGTGTGTTTACAGCGGGGTGTTTACAGTGCGGTGTTTACAGTGCGGTGTTTACAGTGGTGTGTTTACAGCGGTGTGTTTACAGGGAGGTGTTTACAGGGCGGTGTTTACAGTAGGGTGTTTACTGTGGTGTATTTACAGTGGGGTGTTTGCAGTGCGGTGTTTACAACGGGGTGTTTACAGCGGGGTGTTTACAGTGGTGTGTTTACAGCGGGGTGTTTACAGCGGTGTGTTTACAGTGGTGCGTTTACAGCGGGGTGTTTACAGTACGATATGTACAGTGGTGTGTTTACACTGGGGTGTTTACATCGGGTTGGTTACAGCAGGGTGTTTACAGCGGTGTGTTTACAGCGGGGTGTTTTCAGCGGATTGTTTACAGTGGTGTGTTTACAGCAGTGTGTTTACAGCAGTGTGTTTACAGTGGGGTGTTTACAGTGGGGTGTTTACAGTGGGGTGTTTACAGTGGGGTGTTTACAGCAGTGTGTTTTCAGTGGGTGTGTACAGCGAGGTGTTTACAGTGGTGCGTTTACAGCGGTGTGTTTACAGTAGGGTGTTTACAGTGGTGTGGTTACAGCGGTGTGTTTATCGTGGTGTGTTTACAGCGGGGTGTTTATAGTGGTGTGTTTACAGTGGGTTGTTTACAGCGGTGTGTTTACAGTGTGTGTTTACAGTGGGGTGTTTACAGCGGGGTGTTTACAGCGGGGTGTTTACAGCGGGGTGTTTACAGCGGGGTGATAACAGTGGGGTGTTTACAGTGGGGTGTTTACAGCAGGGTGTTTACAGTCGGGTGTTTGCAGTGGGGTGTTTGGAGCGGAGTGTTTACAGCGGGGTGTTTAAAGCAGGGTGTTTACAGTGGGGTGTTTACAGCAGGGTGTTTACAGTCGGGTGTTTGCAGTGGGGTGTTTACAGTGGGGCGTTTAGAGTGGTGTGTTTACAGTGGGGTGTTTACAGTGCGGTGTTTACTGTGGTGTGTTTACAGTGGGATGTTTGCAGTGCGGTGTTTACAGCGGGGTGTTTACAGCGGGGTGTTTACAGCGGGGTGTTTACAGCGGGGTGTTTACAGTGGGGTGTTTACAGTGGGGTGTTTAAAGCGGGGTGTTTACAGTGGTGTGTTTACAGCGGGGTGTTTACAGCGGGGTGTTTACAGCGGGGTGTTTACAGTGTGGTGTTTACAGCGGGGTGTTTACAGCGGGGTGTTTAAAGCGGGGTGTTTACAGCGGTGTGTTTACAGCGGGGTGTTTACAGTGGTGTGTTTACAGAGGGGTGTTTACAGCGGGGTGTTTACAGTGGGGTGTTTACAGCGGGGTGTTTACAGCGGGGTGTTTACAGTGGGGTGTTTACAGCGGTGTGTTTACATTGGGGTGTTTACAGTGGTGTGTTTACAGCGGGGTGTTTACAGAGGGGTGTTTACAGCGGGGTGTTTACAGCGGGGTGTTTACAGTGGGGTGTTTACAGCGGTGTGTTTACATTGGGGTGTTTACAGTGGTGTGTTTACAGCGGGGTGTTTACAGAGGGGTGTTTACAGCGGGGTGTTTAAAGCAGGGTGTTTACAGTGGGGTGTTTACAGCAGGGTGTTTACAGTCGGGTGTTTGCAGTGGGGTGTTTACAGTGGGGCGTTTAGAGTGGTGTGTTTACAGTGGGGTGTTTACAGTGCGGTGTTTACTGTGGTGTGTTTACAGTGGGATGTTTGCAGTGCGGTGTTTACAGCGGGGTGTTTACAGCGGGGTGTTTACAGCGGGGTGTTTACAGCGGGGTGTTTACAGTGGGGTGTTTACAGTGGGGTGTTTAAAGCGGGGTGTTTACAGTGGTGTGTTTACAGCGGGGTGTTTACAGCGGGGTGTTTACAGCGGGGTGTTTACAGTGTGGTGTTTACAGCGGGGTGTTTACAGCGGGGTGTTTAAAGCGGGGTGTTTACAGCGGTGTGTTTACAGCGGGGTGTTTACAGCGGGGTGTTTACTGTGGTGTGTTTACAGAGGGGTGTTTACAGCGGGGTGTTTACAGTGGGGTGTTTACAGCGGGGTGTTTACAGCGGGGTGTTTAAAGCGGGGTGTTTACAGCGGTGTGTTTACAGCGGGGTGTTTACAGCGGGGTGTTTACAGCGGTGTGTTTACAGTGGGGTGTTTACAGCGGTGTGTTTACATTGGGGTGTTTACAGTGGTGTGTTTACAGCGGGGTGTTTACAGAGGGGTGTTTACAGCGGGGTGTTTACAGCGGGGTGTTTACAGTGGGGTGTTTACAGCGGTGCGTTTACATTGGGGTGTTTACAGTGGTGTGTTTACAGCGGGGTGTTTACAGAGGGGTGTTTACAGCGGGGTGTTTACAGAGGGGTGTTTACAGCGGTGTGTTTACAGTGGGGTGTTTAAAGTGGGGTGTTTAAAGCGGGGTGTTTACAGAGGGGTGTTTACAGCGGGGTGTTTACAGCGGTGTGTTTACAGTGGGGTGTTTACAGCGGTGTGTTTACAGTGGTGTGTTTACAGTGGGCTGTTTACAGCGGGGTGTTTACAGCGGGGTGTTTACAGCGGGGCGTTTACAGCGGTGTGTTTACAGTGGGGTGTTTAAAGCGGGGTGTTTACAGTGGTGTGTTTACAGTGGGGTGTTTACAGTGGGGCGTTTACAGTGGGGCGTTTACAGCGGGGTGTTTACAGTGGGGTGTTTACAGCGGGGTGTTTACAGCGGGGTGTTTACAGAGGGGTGTTTACAGCGGGGTGTTTACAGTGGGGTATTTACAGTGGGGTGTTTACAGTGGAGTATTTCCAGTGGGGTGTTTACAGCGGGGTGTTTACAGTGGGGTGTTTACAGCGGGGTGTTTACAGTGGGGTATTTACAGTGGGGTGTTTACAGTGGGGTATTTCCAGTGGGGTGTTTACAGCGGGGTGTTTACAGCGGGGTGTTTACAGTGGGGTGTTCACAGTGGAGTGTTCACAGTGGGGTGTTTACAGTGAGGTGTTTACAGTGGGGTGTTTACAGTGGGGTGTTCACAGTGGGGTGTTTACAGTGGGGTGTTCACAGTGTGGTGTTTACAGTGGGCTGTTTACAGTGGGCTGTTTACAGTGGGGTGTTTACAGCGGGGTGTTCACAGTGGGGTGTTTACAGTGGGGTGTTTATAGTGGGGTATTTACAGCGGGGTGTTTACAGTGGGGTGTTTACAGCGGGGTGTTTACAGTGGGGTGTTTACAGTGGGGTGTTCACAGTGGGGTGTTTACAGTGAGGTGTTTACAGCGGGGTGTTTACAGTGAGGTGTTCACAGTGGGGTGTTTACAGTGGGGGGTTTACAGTGGGGTGTTTACAGCGGGGTGTTTACAGCGGTGTGTTTACAGCGGTGTGTTTACAGTGGGGTGTTTACAGTGGGGTGTTTACAGCGGTGTGTTTACAGCAGTGTGTTTACAGCGGGGTGTTTACAGCGGGGTGTTTACAGCCGTGTGTTTACAGTGGGGTGTTTACAGTGGGATGTTTACAGCGGTGTGTTTACAGCGGTGTGTTTACAGCGGGGTGTTTACAGCGGTGTGTTTACAGTGGGGTGTTTACAGTGGGATGTTTACAGTGGGATGTTTACAGCAGTGTGTTTACAGCGGGGTGTTTACAGTGGGGTGTTTACAGCGGTGTGTTTACAGCGGTGTGTTTACAGTGGGGTGTTTACAGCGGGGTGTTTACAGTGGGGTGTTTACAGTGGGGTGTTTACAGCGGTGTGTTTACAGCGGTGTGTTTACAGTGGGGTGTTTACAGCGGTGTGTTTACAGCGGTGTGTTTACAGTGGGGTGTTTACAGCGGTGTGTTTACAGCGGGGTGTTTACAGCGGGGTGTTTACAGTGGGGTGTTTACAGCGGGGTGTTTACAGCGGTGTGTTTACAGCGGTGTGTTTACAGCGGGGTGTTTACAGCGGTGTGTTTACAGCGGGGTGTTTACAGCGGGGTGTTTACAGTGGTGTGTTTACAGCGGTGTGTTTACAGCGGTGTGTTTACAGCGGGGTGTTTACAGCGGTGTGTTTACAGCGGGGTGTTTACAGCAGTGTGTTTACAGCGGGGTGTTTACAGCGGGGTGTTTACAGTGGGGTGTTTACAGTGGGGTGTTTACAGCGGGGTGTTTACAGCGGTGTGTTTACAACGGGGTGTTTACAGTGGGGTGTTTACAGCGGGGTGTTTACAGCAGTGTGTTTACAGCGGGGTGTTTACAGCGGGGTGTTTACAGTGGGGTGTTTACAGTGGGGTGTTTACAGCGGGGTGTTTACAGCGGTGTGTTTACAGCGGGGTGTTTACAGTGGGGTGTTTACAGCGGGGTGTTTACAGCGGGGTGTTTACAGCGGGGTGTTTACAGCGGGGTGTTTACAGCGGTGTGTTTACAGTGGGGTGTTTACAGTGGGGTGTTTACAGCGGGGTGTTTACAGCGGGGTGTTTACAGTGGGGTGTTTACAGCGGGGTGTTTACAGCGGTGTGTTTACAGTGGGGTGTTTACAGCGGGGTGTTTACAGCGGGGTGTTTACAGTGGGGTGTTTACAGCGGGGTGTTTACAGCGGTGTGTTTACAGCGGGGTGTTTACAGCGGTGTGTTTACAGTGGGGTGTTTACAGCGGGGTGTTTACAGCGGTGTGTTTACAGTGGGGTGTTTACAGTGGGGTGTTTACAGCGGGGTGTTTACAGCGGTGTGTTTACAGCGGTGTGTTTACAGCGGGGTGTTTACAGCGGTGTGTTTACAGCGGTGTGTTTACAGCGGTGTGTTTACAGCGGGGTGTTTACAGTGGGGTGTTTACAGCGGGGTGTTTACAGCGGTGTGTTTACAGTGGGGTGTTTACAGTGGGGTGTTTACAGCGGGGTGTTTACAGCGGTGTGTTTACAGTGGGGTGTTTACAGTGGGGTGTTTACAGCGGGGTGTTTACAGTGGGGTGTTTACAGCGGGGTGTTTACAGCGGTGTGTTTACAGTGGGGTGTTTACAGTGGGGTGTTTACAGCGGGGTGTTTACAGCGGTGTGTTTACAGCGGTGTGTTTACAGCGGGGTGTTTACAGCGGTGTGTTTACAGCGGGGTGTTTACAGCGGGGTGTTTACAGCGGGGTGTTTACAGTGGGGTGTTTACAGCGGTGTGTTTACATTGGGGTGTTTACAGTGGTGTGTTTACAGCGGGGTGTTTACAGAGGGGTGTTTACAGCGGGGTGTTTACAGCGGGGTGTTTACAGTGGGGTGTTTACAGCGGTGTGTTTACATTGGGGTGTTTACAGTGGTGTGTTTACAGCGGGGTGTTTACAGAGGGGTGTTTACAGCGGGGTGTTTAAAGCAGGGTGTTTACAGTGGGGTGTTTACAGCAGGGTGTTTACAGTCGGGTGTTTGCAGTGGGGTGTTTACAGTGGGGCGTTTAGAGTGGTGTGTTTACAGTGGGGTGTTTACAGTGCGGTGTTTACTGTGGTGTGTTTACAGTGGGATGTTTGCAGTGCGGTGTTTACAGCGGGGTGTTTACAGCGGGGTGTTTACAGCGGGGTGTTTACAGTGGGGTGTTTAAAGCGGGGTGTTTACAGTGGTGTGTTTACAGCGGGGTGTTTACAGCGGGGTGTTTACAGCGGGGTGTTTACAGTGTGGTGTTTACAGCGGGGTGTTTACAGCGGGGTGTTTAAAGCGGGGTGTTTACAGCGGTGTGTTTACAGCGGGGTGTTTACAGCGGGGTGTTTACTGTGGTGTGTTTACAGAGGGGTGTTTACAGCGGGGTGTTTACAGTGGGGTGTTTACAGCGGGGTGTTTACAGCGGGGTGTTTAAAGCGGGGTGTTTACAGCGGTGTGTTTACAGCGGGGTGTTTACAGCGGGGTGTTTACAGTGGGGTGTTTACAGCGGTGTGTTTACATTGGGGTGTTTACAGTGGTGTGTTTACAGCGGGGTGTTTACAGAGGGGTGTTTACAGCGGGGTGTTTACAGCGGGGTGTTTACAGTGGGGTGTTTACAGCGGTGCGTTTACATTGGGGTGTTTACAGTGGTGTGTTTACAGCGGGGTGTTTACAGAGGGGTGTTTACAGCGGGGTGTTTACAGAGGGGTGTTTACAGCGGTGTGTTTACAGTGGGGTGTTTAAAGTGGGGTGTTTAAAGCGGGGTGTTTACAGAGGGGTGTTTACAGCGGGGTGTTTACAGCGGTGTGTTTACAGTGGGGTGTTTACAGCGGTGTGTTTACATTGGGGTGTTTACAGTGGTGTGTTTACAGCGGGGTGTTTACAGAGGGGTGTTTACAGCGGGGCGTTTACAGCGGTGTGTTTACAGCGGGGCGTTTACAGCGGTGTGTTTACAGTGGGGTGTTTAAAGCGGGGTGTTTACAGTGGTGTGTTTACAGTGGGCTGTTTACAGCGGGGTGTTTACAGCGGGGTGTTTACAGCGGGGCGTTTACAGCGGTGTGTTTACAGTGGGGTGTTTAAAGCGGGGTGTTTACAGTGGTGTGTTTACAGTGGGGTGTTTACAGTGGGGCGTTTACAGTGGGGCGTTTACAGCGGGGTGTTTACAGTGGGGTGTTTACAGCGGGGTGTTTACAGCGGGGTGTTTACAGAGGGGTGTTTACAGCGGGGTGTTTACAGTGGGGTATTTACAGTGGGGTGTTTACAGTGGAGTATTTCCAGTGGGGTGTTTACAGCGGGGTGTTTACAGTGGGGTGTTTACAGCGGGGTGTTTACAGTGGGGTATTTACAGTGGGGTGTTTACAGTGGGGTATTTCCAGTGGGGTGTTTACAGCGGGGTGTTTACAGCGGGGTGTTTACAGTGGGGTGTTCACAGTGGAGTGTTCACAGTGGGGTGTTTACAGTGAGGTGTTTACAGTGGGGTGTTTACAGTGGGGTGTTCACAGTGGGGTGTTTACAGTGGGGTGTTCACAGTGTGGTGTTTACAGTGGGCTGTTTACAGTGGGCTGTTTACAGTGGGGTGTTTACAGCGGGGTGTTCACAGTGGGGTGTTTACAGTGGGGTGTTTATAGTGGGGTATTTACAGCGGGGTGTTTACAGTGGGGTGTTTACAGCGGGGTGTTTACAGTGGGGTGTTTACAGTGGGGTGTTCACAGTGGGGTGTTTACAGTGAGGTGTTTACAGCGGGGTGTTTACAGTGAGGTGTTCACAGTGGGGTGTTTACAGTGGGGGGTTTACAGTGGGGTGTTTACAGCGGGGTGTTTACAGCGGTGTGTTTACAGCGGTGTGTTTACAGTGGGGTGTTTACAGTGGGGTGTTTACAGCGGTGTGTTTACAGCAGTGTGTTTACAGCGGGGTGTTTACAGCGGGGTGTTTACAGCCGTGTGTTTACAGTGGGGTGTTTACAGTGGGATGTTTACAGCGGTGTGTTTACAGCGGTGTGTTTACAGCGGGGTGTTTACAGCGGTGTGTTTACAGTGGGGTGTTTACAGTGGGATGTTTACAGTGGGATGTTTACAGCAGTGTGTTTACAGCGGGGTGTTTACAGTGGGGTGTTTACAGCGGTGTGTTTACAGCGGTGTGTTTACAGTGGGGTGTTTACAGCGGGGTGTTTACAGTGGGGTGTTTACAGTGGGGTGTTTACAGCGGTGTGTTTACAGCGGTGTGTTTACAGTGGGGTGTTTACAGCGGTGTGTTTACAGCGGTGTGTTTACAGTGGGGTGTTTACAGCGGTGTGTTTACAGCGGGGTGTTTACAGCGGGGTGTTTACAGTGGGGTGTTTACAGCGGGGTGTTTACAGCGGTGTGTTTACAGCGGTGTGTTTACAGCGGGGTGTTTACAGCGGTGTGTTTACAGCGGGGTGTTTACAGCGGGGTGTTTACAGTGGTGTGTTTACAGCGGTGTGTTTACAGCGGTGTGTTTACAGCGGGGTGTTTACAGCGGTGTGTTTACAGCGGTGTGTTTACAGCGGGGTGTTTACAGCAGTGTGTTTACAGCGGGGTGTTTACAGCGGGGTGTTTACAGTGGGGTGTTTACAGTGGGGTGTTTACAGCGGGGTGTTTACAGCGGTGTGTTTACAGCGGGGTGTTTACAGTGGGGTGTTTACAGCGGGGTGTTTACAGCGGGGTGTTTACAGCGGGGTGTTTACAGCGGTGTGTTTACAGTGGGGTGTTTACAGTGGGGTGTTTACAGCGGGGTGTTTACAGCGGGGTGTTTACAGTGGGGTGTTTACAGCGGGGTGTTTACAGCGGTGTGTTTACAGTGGGGTGTTTACAGCGGGGTGTTTACAGCGGGGTGTTTACAGTGGGGTGTTTACAGCGGGGTGTTTACAGCGGTGTGTTTACAGCGGGGTGTTTACAGCGGTGTGTTTACAGTGGGGTGTTTACAGCGGGGTGTTTACAGCGGTGTGTTTACAGTGGGGTGTTTACAGTGGGGTGTTTACAGCGGGGTGTTTACAGCGGTGTGTTTACAGCGGTGTGTTTACAGCGGGGTGTTTACAGCGGTGTGTTTACAGCGGTGTGTTTACAGTGGGGTGTTTACAGCGGGGTGTTTACAGTGGTGTGTTTACAGCGGTGTGTTTACAGCGGGGTGTTTACAGCAGTGTGTTTACAGCGGGGTGTTTACAGCGGGGTGTTTACAGTGGGGTGTTTACAGTGGGGTGTTTACAGCGGGGTGTTTACAGCGGTGTGTTTACAGCGGGGTGTTTACAGTGGGGTGTTTACAGCGGGGTGTTTACAGCGGGGTGTTTACAGCGGGGTGTTTACAGCGGTGTGTTTACAGTGGGGTGTTTACAGTGGGGTGTTTACAGCGGGGTGTTTACAGCGGGGTGTTTACAGTGGGGTGTTTACAGCGGGGTGTTTACAGCGGTGTGTTTACAGTGGGGTGTTTACAGCGGGGTGTTTACAGCGGGGTGTTTACAGTGGGGTGTTTACAGCGGGGTGTTTACAGCGGTGTGTTTACAGCGGGGTGTTTACAGCGGTGTGTTTACAGTGGGGTGTTTACAGCGGGGTGTTTACAGCGGTGTGTTTACAGTGGGGTGTTTACAGTGGGGTGTTTACAGCGGGGTGTTTACAGCGGTGTGTTTACAGCGGTGTGTTTACAGCGGGGTGTTTACAGCGGTGTGTTTACAGCGGTGTGTTTACAGTGGGGTGTTTACAGCGGGGTGTTTACAGTGGTGTGTTTACAGCGGTGTGTTTACAGCGGGGTGTTTACAGCGGGGTGTTTACAGCGGGGTGTTTACAGCGGGGTGTTTACAGCGGGGTGTTTACAGTGGGGTATTTACAGCGGGGTGTTTACAGTGGGGTGTTTACAGTGGGGTGTTCACAGTGGGGTGTTTACAGTGGGGTGTTCACAGCGGTGTGTTTACAGCGGGGTGTTTACAGCGGGGTGTTTACAGTGGTGTGTTTACAGTGGAGTGTTTACAGTGGGGTGTTTACAGCGGTGTGTTTACTGTGGGGTGTTGACAGTGGTGTGTTTACAGTGGTGTGTTTACAGTGGGTTGGTTACAGTGGGGTGTTTACAGTGGGGTGTTCACAGTGGGGTGTTTACAGCGGGGTGTTTACAGTGGGGTGTTTACAGTGGGGTGTTTACAGCGGGGTGTTTACAGCGGGGTGTTTACAGTGGGTTGGTTACAGTGTTGTGTTTACTGTGCGGTGTTGACAGTGGTGTGTTTACAGTGGTGTGTTTACAGTGGGGTATTTACAGTGGGGTGTTTACAGTCTTGTGTTTAAGGTGGGGTATTTACACTGGGGTATTTACAGCGGGGCATTTACACTGGGGTATTTACAGCGGGGTGTTTACAGCGGGGTGTTTACACTGGGGTATTTACAGTGGGGTGTTTACACTGGGGTATTTACAGCGGGGTGTGTACAGCGGGGTGTTTACACTGGGGTGTTTACAGTGGGGTATTTCGAGTGGGGTGTTTACATCGGGGTGTTTACAGCGGGGTCTTTATAGTGGGGTTTTTACAGCGGGGTGTTTACGGCGGTGTGTTTACAGCGGTGTGTTTACAGCGGGGTGTTTACAGCGGGGTGTTTACAGCGGGGTGTTTACGGCGGGGTGTTTACGGCGGTGTGTTTACAGTGGGGTGTTTACAGCGGGGTGTTTACAGCGGGGTGTTTACAGCGGGGTGTTTACAGTGGGGTGTTTACAGTGGGGTGTTTACAGCGGGGTGTTTACAGCGGGGTGTTTACAGCGGGGTGTTTACAGTGGGGTGTTCACAGTGGGTTGGTTACAGTGGGGTGTTTACAGTGGGGTGTTTACAGCGGGGTGTTTACAGTGGGGTGTTTACAGTGGAGTGTTTACAGTGGGGTGTTTACAGCGGTGTGTTTACTGTGGGGTGTTGACAGTGGTGTGTTTACAGTGGTGTGTTTACAGTGGGTTGGTTACAGTGGTGTGTTTACAGTGGGGTGTTTACAGTGGGGTGTTTACAGTGGGGTGTTCACAGTGGGTTGGTTACAGTGGGGTGTTTACAGTGGGGTGTTCACAGTGGGGTGTTTACAGCGGGGTGTTTACAGTGGGGTGTTTACAGTGGAGTGTTTACAGCGGGGTGTTTACAGCGGGGTGTTTACAGTGGGGTGTTCACAGTGGGTTGGTTACAGTGGGGTGTTTACAGTGGGGTGTTTACAGTGGGGTGTTTACAGTGGGGTGTTTACAGTGGTGAGTTTACAGTGGGGTGTTTACAGTGGGGTGTTTACAGTGGGGTGTTCACAGTGGGTTGGTTACAGTGGGGTGTTTACAGTGGGGTGTTCACAGTGGGGTGTTTACAGCGGGGTGTTTACAGTGGTGTGTTTACAGTGGAGTGTTTACAGTGGGGTGTTTACAGCGGTGTGTTTACTGTGGGGTGTTGACAGTGGTGTGTTTACAGTGGTGTGTTTACAGTGGGTTGGTTACAGTGGGGTGTTTACAGTGGGGTGTTCACAGTGGGGTGTTTACAGCGGGGTGTTTACAGTGGGGTGTTTACAGCAGGGTGTTTACAGCGGGGTGTTTACAGTGGGTTGGTTACAGTGTTGTGTTTACTGTGCGGTGTTGACAGTGGTGTGTTTACAGTGGTGTGTTTACAGTGGGGTATTTACAGTGGGGTGTTTACAGTCTTGTGTTTAAGGTGGGGTATTTACACTGGGGTATTTACAGCGGGGCATTTACACTGGGGTATTTACAGCGGGGTGTTTACAGTGGGGTGTTTACACTGGGGTATTTACAGCGGGGTGTGTACAGCGGGGTGTTTACACTGGGGTGTTTACAGTGGGGTATTTCCAGTGGGGTGTTTACATCGGGGTGTTTACAGCGGGGTCTTTATAGTGGGGTTTTTACAGCGGGGTGTTTCCAGCGGCGTGTTTACGGCGGTGTGTTTACAGCGGGGTGTTTACAGCGGGGTGTTTACAGCGGGGTGTTTACAGTGGGGTGTTTACAGCGGGGTGTTTACAGTGGGGTGTTTACAGCGGTGTGTTTACTGTGGGGTGTTGACAGTGGTGTGTTTACAGTGGTGTGTTTACAGTGGGTTGGTTACAGTGGGGTGTTTACAGTGGGGTGTTTACAGCGGGGTGTTTACAGTGGGGTGTTTACAGCGGTGTGTTTACTGTGGGGTGTTGACAGTGGTGTGTTTACAGTGGTGTGTTTACAGTGGGTTGGTTACAGTGGTGTGTTTACAGTGGGGTGTTTACAGTGGGGTGTTTACAGTGGGGTGTTCACAGTGGGTTGGTTACAGTGGGGTGTTTACAGTGGGGTGTTCACAGTGGGGTGTTTACAGCGGGGTGTTTACAGTGGTGTGTTTACAGTGGAGTGTTTACAGTGGGGTGTTTACAGCGGTGTGTTTACTGTGGGGTGTTGACAGTGGTGTGTTTACAGTGGTGTGTTTACAGTGGGGTGTTTACAGTGGGGTGTTTACAGTGGGGTGTTTACAGTGGGGTGTTCACAGTGGGTTGGTTACAGTGGGGTGTTTACAGCGGGGTGTTTACAGTGGGGTGTTTACAGCGGGGTGTTTACAGCGGGGTGTTTACAGTGGGTTGGTTACAGTGTTGTGTTTACTGTGCGGTGTTGACAGTGGTGTGTTTACAGTGGGGTGTTTACACTGGGGTGTTTACACTGGGGTGTTTACAGTGTGGTGTTCACAGTGGGGTGTTTACAGTGAGGTGTTTACAGGGGGTGTTTACAGGGGGGTGTTCACAGTGGGGTGTTTACAGTGAGGTGTTTACAGAGGGGTGTTTACAGCGGTGTGTTTACAGCGGTGTGTTTACAGCGGGGTGTTTACAGCGGTGTGTTTACAGCGGTGTGTTTACAGCGGGGTGTTTACAGCGGGGTGTTTACAGCGGGGTGTTTACAGTGGGTTGGTTACAGCGGGGTGTTTACAGCGGAGTGTTTACAGTGGGGTGTTTACAGTGGGTTGGTTACAGTGGGTTGGTTACAGTGGGATGTTTACAGTGGGGTGTTTACAGTGGGTTGGTTACAGTGGGTTGGTTACAGCAGGGTGTTTACAGCGGGGTGTTTACAGCGGGGTGTTTACAGTGGGGTGTTTACAGTGGGGTGTTTACAGTGGTGTGTTTACAGCGGTGTGTTTACAGTGGGTTGGTTACAGTGGGGTGTTTACAGTGGGGTGTTTACAGTGGGGTGTTTACAGGGGAGTGTTTACAGCGGTGTGTTTACAGTGGGGTGTTTACAGCGGGGTGTTTACAGCGTTGTGTTTACAGTGGGGTGTTTACCGTGGGGTGTTTACCGTGGGGTGTTTACAGCGGGGTGTTTACAGCGTTGTGTTTACAGCGTTGTGTTTACAGCGGGGTGTTTACAGTGGGTTGGTTACAGTGGGTTGGTTACAGTGGGTTGGTTACAGTGGGGTGTTTACAGTGGGGTGTTTACAGTGGGGTGTTTACAGCGGTGTGTTTACTGTGGGGAGTTGACAGTGGTGTGTTTACAGCGGGGTGTTTACAGCGGTGTGTTTCCAGTGGGTTGGTTACAGTGGGGTGTTTACAGCGGGGTGTTTACAGCGGTGTGTTTACAGCGGGTTGGTTACAGCGGGGTGTTTACAGCGGGGTGTTTACAGTGGGGTGTTTACAGTGGGGTGTTTACAGTGGGGTGTTTACAGCGGGTTGTTTACAGTGGGGTGTTTACAGCGGTTTGGTTACAGCGGTGTGTTTACAGCGGGTTGGTTACAGCGGGGTGTTTACAGCGGGGTGTTTACAGTGGGGTGTTTACAGTGGGGTGTTTACAGTGGGGTGTTTACAGCGGGTTGGTTACAGCGGGGTGTTTACAGCGGGGTGTTTACAGTGGGGTGTTTACAGCGGGGTGTTTACAGTGGGGTGTTTACAGCGGTTTGGTTACAGCGGTGTGTTTACAGCGGGGTGTTTACAGTGGGGTGTTTACAGCGGGGTGTTTACAGTGGGGTGTTTACAGTGGGGTGTTTACAGTGGGGTGTTTACAGCGGTGTGTTTACTGCGGGTTGGTTACAGCGGGGTGTTTACAGTGGTGTGTTTACAGCGGGTTGGTTACAGCGGGGTGTTTACAGCGGGGTGTTTACAGTGGGGTGTTTACAGCGGGTTGGTTACAGCGGGGTGTTTACAGTGGTGTGTTTACAGTGGGGTGTTTACAGTGGGGTGTTTACAGTGGGGTGTTTACAGTGGGGTGTTTACAGCGGGTTGGTTACAGCGGGGTGTTTACAGTGGGGTGTTTACAGCGGGTTGGTTACAGCGGTGTGTTTACAGTGGGGTGTTTACAGTGGGGTGTTTACAGCGGGTTGGTTACAGCGGGGTGTTTACAGTGGTGTGTTTACAGTGGGGTGTTTACAGTGGGGTGTTTACAGTGGGGTGTTTACAGCGGTTTGGTTACAGCGGTGTGTTTACAGCGGGGTGTTTACAGTGGGGTGTTTACAGCGGGGTGTTTACAGCGGGGTGTTTACAGTGGGGTGTTTACAGTGGGGTGTTTACAGCGGGTTGTTTACAGTGGGGTGTTTACAGCGGTTTGGTTACAGCGGTGTGTTTACAGCGGGTTGGTTACAGTGGTGTGTTTACAGCGGGTTGTTTACAGTGGGGTGTTTACAGCGGTTTGGTTACAGCGGTGTGTTTACAGCGGGTTGGTTACAGTGGTGTGTTTACAGCGGGGTGTTTACAGTGGGGTGTTTACAGCGGGGTGTTTACAGCGGGTTGGTTACAGTGGTGTGTTTACAGCGGGGTGTTTACAGTGGGGTGTTTACAGCGGTTTGGTTACAGCGGTGTGTTTACAGCGGGTTGGTTACAGTGGTGTGTTTACAGCGGGGTGTTTACAGTGGGGTGTTTACAGCGGGGTGTTTACAGCGGGGTGTTTACAGCGGTTTGGTTACAGCGGTGTGTTTACAGTGGGGTGTTTACAGCGGGGTGTTTACAGCGGGGTGTTTACAATGGTGAGTTTACTGCAGAGTGTTTACAGTGGTGTGTTTACAGTGGTGTGTTTACAGCGGGGTGTTTACAGTGGTGTGTTTACAGCGGTGTGTTTACAGCGGTGTGTTTACAGCGGTGTGTTTACAGCGGGGTGTTTACAGTGGGGTGTTTACAGTGGTGTGTTTACAGTGGTGTGTTTACCGTTGGGTATTTACAGCGGGGTGTTTACAGCGGTGTGTTTACAGTGCCTTGTTTATAGTGGTGTGTGTACTGTGGGGAGTTGACAGCGGTGTGTTTACAGTGGGGTGTTTACAGCGGTTTGTTTACAGTGCGTTGTTTACAGTGGTGTGTTTACTGTGGGGAGTTGACAGCGGTGTGTTTACAGCGGGGTGTTTACAGCGGGGTGTTTACAGCAGTGTGTTTACAGCGGGGTGTTTACAGTGGGGTGTTTACAGCTGGGTGTTTACAGCTGGGTGTTTACAGGGGTGTGTTTACAGTGGGGTGTTTATAGTGGCGTGTTTACAGTGGGGTATTTACAGCGGGATGTTTACAGTGGGATGTTTTCAGCGGGGTGTTTACAGCGGGGTGTTTACAGCGGGGTATTTACAGTGGGGTGTTTACAGCAGTGTGTTTACAGCGGGATATTTAGAGTGGGGTGTTTACAGTGGTGTGTTTACAGTGGGATGTTTACAGCGGGGTGTTTACAGCGGGGTGTTTACAGCTGGGTGTTTACAGGGGTGTGTTTACAGTGGCGTGTTTATAGTGGCGTGTTTACAGTGGGGTATTTACAGCGGGATGTTTACAGTGGGATGTTTTCAGCGGGGTGTTTACAGCGGGGTGTTTACAGCGGGGTATTTACAGTGGGGTGTTTACAGCAGTGTGTTTACAGCGGGATATTTAGAGTGGGGTGTTTACAGTGGTGTGTTTACAGTGGGATGTTTACAGCGGGGTGTTTACAGCGTTGTGTTTACAGCGGGGTGTTTACAGCGGGGTGTTTACAGCGTTGTGTTTACAGCGGGGTGTTTACAGCGGGTTGTTTACAGCGGGGTGTTTACAGCGTTGTGTTTACAGCGGGGTGTTTACAGCGGGGTGTTCACAGCGGGGTGTTTACAGCGTTGTGTTTACAGTGGAGTATTTAGAGTGGGGTGTTTACCGCGGTGCGTTTACAGTGGGATGTTTACAGCGGTGCGTTTACAGTGGGGTGTTTACAGCGGGGTGTTTACAGCGGCGTGTTTACAGCGGGGTGTTTACAGCGTTGTGTTTACAGTTGAGTATTTAGAGTGGGGTGTTTACAGCGGTACGTTTACAGTGGGGTGTTTACAGCGGGTGTTTACAGTGGGGTGTTTACAGTGGGGTGTTTACAGCGGGGTGTTTTTACAGTGGGGTGTTTACAACAGTGTGTTTACAGCGGGAAATTTACAGCGGGGTGTTTACAGCGGGATGTTTACAGCGGTGTGTTTGCAGCGGGGTGTTTACAGCGGTGTGTTTACAGTTGGGTATTTAAAGCGGTGTGTTTACAGCGGTGTGTTTACAGTGGGGTGTTTACAGTGGGATGTTTACAGTGGGGTATTTACAGTGGGGTGTTTACAGTGGGGTGTTTACAGCGGTGTGTTTACAGCGGGGTGTTTTTACAGTGGGGTGTTTACAGCAGTGTGTTTACAGCAGGAAATTTACAGCTGGGTGTTTACAGCGGGGTGTTTACAGCGGGGTGTTTACAGCGGGGTGTTTACAGCAGTGTGTTTACAGTGGGGTATTTACAGTGGGGTGTTTACAGCTGTGTGTTTACAGTGGAATGTTTACAGTGGGGTGTTTACTGCGGTGTGTTTACAGTGGGGTGTTTTTACAGCGGGGTGTTTACAGCGGGATGTTTACAGCGGGGTGTTTACAGCGGGGTGTTTACAGCGGGGTGTTTACAGCGGGGTGTTTACAGCGGTGTGTTTACAGCGGGGTGTTTACAGCGGGGTGTTTACAGCAGTGTCTTTACAGCGGGGTGTTTACAGTGGGGTGTTTACAGTGGGGTGTTTACAGCGGTGTGTTTACAGTGGAATGTTTACAGTGGGGTGTTTACAGCGGGGTGTTTATATCGGTGTGTTTATATCGGTGTGTTTACAGTGGGGTGTTTACAGTGGGGTGTTTACAGCTGGGTGTTTACAGCGGGGAGTTTACAGTGGGGTGTTTACAGTGGGGTATTTACAGTGGGGTATTTACAGTGGGGTATTTACAGTGGGGTATTTACAGCGGGGTGTTTACAGTGGGGTATTTACAGCGGGGTGTTTACAGTGGGGTATTTACAGTGGGGTATTTACAGCGGTGTGTTTACAGCGGGGTATTTACAGCGGGGTATTTACAGTGGGGTATTTACAGCGGTGTGTTTACAGTGGGGTGTTTACAGTGGGGTGTTTACAGCAGGGTGTTTACAGCGGGGTGTTTACAGCAGGGTATTTACAGTGGGGTATTTGCAGTGGGGTGTTTACAGTGGGGTGTTTACAGTGGGGTGTTTACAGTGGGGTGTTTACACTGGTGTGTTTTCAGTGGGGTGTTTACAGTAGGGTGTTTACAGCGGGGTGTTTACAGTGGGGTATTTACAGCAGGGTGTTTACAGCGGGGTGTTTATAGTGGGGCGTTTACAGCGGGGTGTTTACAGCGGGGTATTTACAGCGGGGTGTTTACAGCGGGGTGTTTACAGTGGGGTGTTTACAGCGGGGTGTTAACAGTGATGTGTTTACAGTGGGGTGTTTACAGTGGTGTGTTTACAGTGGTGTGTTTACAGTGGAGTGTTTACAGCGGGGTGTTTACAGCGGGTGTTTACAGCAGTGTGTTTACAGCGGGGTGTTTACAGTGGGGTGTTTGCAACGGGGTGTTTACAGTGGGGTGTTTACAGTGGGGTGTTTACAGTGGTGTGTTTACAACGGTGTGTTTACAGCGGGGTGTTTACAGTGAGGTGTTTACAGTGAGGTGTTTACAGCGGTGTGTTTACAGCGGGGTGTTTACAGTGGGGTGTTTACAGTGGGGTGTTTACAGTGGGGTGTTTACAGTGGTGTATTTACAGTGGTGTATTTACAGTGGGGTGTTTACAGCGGGGTGTTTACAGCGGGGTGTTTACAGCGGGGTGTTTACAGCGGTGTGTTTACAGTGGGGCGTTTACAGTGGGGCGTTTACAGTGGGGTGTTTACACTGGTGTGTTTACAGTGGGGTGTTTACAGCGGTGTGTTTACAGCTGGGTGTTTATAGTGGGGTATTTACAGTGGGGTGTTTACAGTCGTGTGTTTACAGTGGGGTGTTTACAATGGGGTGTTTACAATGGGGTGTTTACAGCGATGTGTTACAGCAGTGTGTTTACAGCGGGGTGTTTACACCGGTGTGTTTACAGTGGGGTGTTTACAGTGGGGTGTTTACAGCGGTGCGTTTACAGCGGTGTGTTTACAGCGGTGTGTTTACAGCGGTGTGTTTACAGCGGTGTGTTTACATTGGGGTGTTAACAGCGGGGTGTTTACAGTGCGGTGTTTACAGTGGGGTGTTTACAGCCATGTGTTTACAGCGGTGTGTTTACAGCAGGGTGTTTACAGCGGGGTGTTTACAGCAGGGTGTTTACAGTGAGGTGTTTACAGCGGGGTGTTTACAGCGGGTGTTTACAGCGGGGTGTTTACAGTGGGGTGTTTACAGCGGGGTGTTTACAGCGGGTGTTTACAGTGGGGTGTTTCCAATGGGGTGTTTACAGCGGGGTGTTTACAGTGGGGTGTTTACAGTGGGGTGTTTACAGTGGGGTGTTTACAGCAGGGTGTTTATCGTGGGGTGTTTACAGCGGTGTATTTACAGCGGGGTGTTTACAGTGTTGTGTTTACAGAGGGGTGTTTACAGCGATGTGTTTCCAGTGGGGTGTTTACAGTGGGGTGTTTCCAGTGAGGTGTTTACAGTGGGGTGTTTACAGCGAGGTGTTTACAGTGGGGTGTTTACAGTGGGGTGTTTACAGTGGGGTGTTTACAGCGGTGTGTTTACAGCGGTGTGTTTACAGTGGGGTGTTTACAGCGGGGTGTTTACAGCGGGGTGTTTACAGTGGTGTGTTTACAGTGGAGTGTTTACAGCGGGGTGTTTACAGCGGTGTTTTTACAGTGGGGTGTTTACAGCGGGGTGTTTACAGCGGGGTGTTTACAGTGGTGTGTTTACAGTGGGGTGTTTACATCAGTGTGTTTACAGCTGGGTGTTTACAGTGGGGTGTTTACAGTGGGGTGTTTACAGCGGGGTGTTTACAGCGGGGTGTTTACAGTGGGGTGTTTACAACGGGGTGTTTACAGCGGGGTATTTACAGCGGGGTGTTTACAGCAGGGTGTTTATACTGGGGTGTTTACAGTGAGGTGTTTACAGCGGGGTGTATACAGTGGTATGTTTACAGCGGTGTGTTTACAATGGTGTGTTTACAGCGGGGTGTTTACAGCGGGTGTTTACAGTGGGGTGTTGACAGTGGGGTGTTTACAGCGGGGTGTTTACAGCGGAGTGTTTACAGTGGGGTGTTGACAGTGGGGTGTTTACAGCGGGGTGTTTACAGCGGAGTGTTTACAGTGGGGTGTTCACAGCGGGGTGTTTACAGTGGGGTGTTTACAGTGGTGTGTTTACAGCGGTGTGTTTACAGCGGTGTGTTTACAGCGGTGTTTTTACAGTGGGGTGTTTACAGCGGGGTGTTTACAGCGGGGTGTTTACAGTGGTGTGTTTACAGTGGAGTGTTTACAGCGGTGTGTTTACAGCGGGGTGTTTACAGTGGGGTGTTTACAGCGGTGTGCTTACAGCGGGGTGTTTACAGCGGTGTGTTTCCAGCTGGGTCTTTATAGTGGGGTACTTACAGCGGGGTGTTTAAAGTCGTGTGTTTACAGTGGGGTGTTTACAGTGGGGTGTTTACAGTGGGGTGTTTACAGCGGGGTGTTTACAGCGGGGTGTTTACAGCGGGGTGGTTACAATGGGGTGTTTACAGTGGGGTGTTTACAGTGGGGTGTTTACAGCGGTGTGTTTACAGTGGTGTGTTTACAGTGCGGTGTTTACAGTGGGGTGTTTACAGCGATGTGTTTCAGCAATGTGTTCACAGTGGGGTGTTTACAGTGGGGCGTTTACAGTGGGGTGTTTACAGCGGTGTGTTTACAGTGGTGTGTTTACAGTGGGGTGTTTACAGTGGGGTGTTTACAGCGGTGTGTTTACAGCTGGGTGTTTATAGTGGGGTATTTACAGTGGGGTGTTTAAAGTCGTGTGTTTACAGTGGGGTGTTTACAGTGGGGTGTTTTCAGCGGGGTGTTTACAGCGGGGTGTTTACAGCGGGGTGTTTACAGCGGTGTGTTTACAGCGGTGTATTTACAGTGGGGTGTTTACAGTGGTGTGTTTACAGTGGGGTGTTTACAGTGGGGTGTTTACAGCGGGGTGTTTACAGCGGGGTGTTTACAGCGGGGTGGTTACAGTGGGGTGTTTACAGTGGGGTGTTTACAGTGGTGTGTTTACAGTGGGGTGTTTACAGTGGGGTGTTTACAGCGATGTGTTTCAGCAGTGTGTTCACAGTGGGGTGTTTACAGTGGGGCGTTTACAGTGGGGTGTTTACAGCGGTGTGTTTACAGTGGTGTGTTTACAGTGGGGTGTTTACAGTGGGGTGTTTACAGCGGTGTGTTTACAGCTGGGTGTTTATAGTGGGGTATTTACAGTGGGGTGTTTAAAGTCGTGTGTTTACAGTGGGGTGTTTACAGTGGGGTGTTTTCAGCGGGGTGTTTACAGCGGGGTGTTTACAGCGGTGTGTTTACAGCGGTGTGTTTACAGTGGGGTGTTTACAGCGGGGTGTTTTCAGCGGGGTGTTTACAGCGGGGTGTTTACAGCGGGGTGTTTACAGCGGTGTGTTTACAGTGAGGTGTTTACAGTGGGGTATTTACAGCAGTGTGTTTTCAGTGGGGTGTTTACAGTGGGGTGTTTACAGTGGGGTGTTTACAGCGGGGTGTTTACAGTGGTGTGTTTACAGCGGTGTGTTTACAGCCGTGTGTTTACAGCGGTGTGTTTACAGTGGGGTGTTTACAGCGGGGTGTTTACAGCGGGGTGTTTACAGTGGGGTGTTTACAACGGGGTGTTTACAGCGGGGTATTTACAGCGGGGTGTTTACAGCAGGGTGTTTATACTGGGGTGTTTACAGTGAGGTGTTTACAGCGGGGTGTATACAGTGGTATGTTTACAGCGGGGTGTTTACAGCGGGGTGTTTACAGCGGGGTGTTTACAGTGGGGTGTTTACAGCGGGGTGTTTACAGTGGGGTGTTTACAGCGGGGTGTTTACAGCGGGGTGTTTACAGTGGGGTGTTTACAGCGGGGTGTTTACAGCGGGGTGTTTACAGCGGGGTGTTTACAGTGGGGTGTTTACAGTGGGGTGTTTACAGCGGGGTGTTTACAGCGGGGTGTTTACAGTTGGGTGTTTACAGCGATGTGTTTCAGCAGTGTGTTCACAGTGGGGTGTTTACAGTGGGGCGTTTACAGTGGGGTGTTTACAGCAGTGTGTTTACAGTGGTGTGTTTACAGTGGGGTGTTTACAGTGGGGTGTTTACAGCGGTGTGTTTACAGCTGGGTGTTTATAGTGGGGTATTTACAGTGGGGTGTTTAAAGTCGTGTGTTTACAGTGGGGTGTTTACAGTGGGGTGTTTTCAGCGGGGTGTTTACAGCGGGGTGTTTACAGCGGGGTGTTTACAGTGGGGTGTTTACAGCGGTGTGTGTACAGCGGTGTGTTTCCAGTGGGGTGTTTACAGTGAGGTGTTTACAGTGGGGTGTTTACAGTGGGGTATTTACAGCAGTGTGTTTACAGCCGTGTGTTTACAGTGGTGTGTTTACAGTGGGGTGTTTACAGTGGGGTGTTTACAGTTGGGTATTTACAGTGGGGTGTTTACATTGGGGTGTTAACAGTGGGGTATTTACAGCGGTGTGTTTACAGCGGTGTGTTTACAGCGGTGTGTTTACAGTGGGATGTTTACAGTGGGATGTTTACAGCAGTGTGTTTACAGTGGGGTGTTTACAGCGGGGTGTTTACAGCGGGGTGCTTACATTGTGGTGTTTACAGTGGGGTATTTACAGCAGTGTGTGTACAGCGGTGTGTTTACAGCGGTGTGTTTACAGCGGTGTGTTTACAGTGGGATGTTTACAGCAGTGTGTTTACAGTGGGGTGTTTACAGCGGGGTGTTTACAGTGGGGTGTTTACAGCGGGGTGTTTACAGCGTGGTGTTTACAGCGGTGTGTTTACAGCGGGGTGTTTACAGCGGGGTGTTTACAGCGGGGTGTTTACAGCGGGTTGGTTACAGTGTTGTGTTTACTGTGCGGTGTTGACAGTGGTGTGTTTACAGCTGGGTGTTTATAGTGGGGTAATTACAGTGGGGTGTTTAAAGTCGTGTGTTTACAGTGGGGTGTTTACAGTGGGGTGTTTTCAGCGGGGTGTTTACAGCGGGGTGTTTACAGTGGGGTGTTTACAGCGGTGTGTTTACAGCGGTGTGTTTACAGCGGGGTGTTTACAGTGGTGTGTTTACAGTGGGGTGTTTACAGCGGGTTGGTTTCAGTGTTGTGTTTACTGTGCGGTGTTGACAGTGGTGTGTTTACAGCTGGGTGTTTATAGTGGGGTATTTACAGTGGGGTGTTTAAAGTCGTGTGTTTACAGTGGGGTGTTTACAGTGGGGTGTTTTCAGCGGGGTGTTTACAGCGGGGTGTTTACAGCGGGGTGTTTACAGTGGGGTGTTTACAGCGGTGTGTTTACAGCGGTGTGTTTACAGTGGGGTGTTTACAGCGGTGTGTTTACAGTGGGGTGTTTACAGTGGTGTGTTTACAGTGGGGTGGTTACAGTGGGGTGTTTACAGTGGGGTGTTTACAGCGGTGTGTTTACAGTGGGGTGTTTACAGTGGGGTGTTTACAGCGATGTGTTTCAGCAGTGTGTTCACAGTGGGGTGTTTACAGTGGGGCGTTTACAGTGGGGTGTTTACAGCGGTGTGTTTACAGTGGTGTGTTTACAGTGGGGTGTTTACAGTGGGGTGTTTACAGCGGTGTGTTTACAGCTGGGTGTTTATAGTGGGGTATTTACAGTGGGGTGTTTAAAGTCGTGTGTTTACAGTGGGGTATTTACAGTGGGGTGTTTTCAGCGGGGTGTTTACAGCGGGGTGTTTACAGTGGGGTGTTTACAGCGGTGTGTTTACAGCGGTGTGTTTACAGTGGGGTGTTTACAGTGAGGTGTTTACAGTGGGGTGTTTACAGTGGGGTATTTACAGCAGTGTGTTTACAGTGGGATGTTTACAGTGGGGTGTTAACAGTGGGGTATTTACAGCGGTGTGTTTACAGCGGTGTGTTTACAGCGGTGTGTTTAAAGTGGGATGTTTACAGTGGGGTGTTTACATTGTGGTGTTTACAGTGGGGTATTTACAGCAGTGTGTTTACAGCGGTGTGTTTACAGCGGTGTGTTTACAGCGGTGTGTTTACAGTGGGATGTTTACAGCAGTGTGTTTACAGTGGGGTGTTTACAGTGGGGTGTTTACAGCGGGGTGTTTACAGTGGGATGTTTACAGTGGGATGTTTACAGCAGTGTGTTTACAGTGGGGTGTTTACAGCGGGGTGTTTACAGCGGGGTGCTTACATTGTGGTGTTTACAGTGGGGTATTTACAGCAGTGTGTTTACAGCGGTGTGTTTACAGCGGTGTGTTTACAGCGGTGTGTTTACAGTGGGATGTTTACAGCAGTGTGTTTACAGTGGGGTGTTTACAGTGGGGTGTTTACAGCGGGGTGTTTACAGTGGGGTGTTTACAGCGGTGCATTTACATTGGGGTGTTTACGGTGGGGTGTTTACAGTGGGGTGTTTACAGTGGGGTGTTTCCAGTGGGATGTTTACAGCAGTGTGTTTACAGCGGTGTGTTTACAGCGGGGTGTTTACAGTGGGGTGTTTACAGCGGTGTGTTTACAGCGGTGCATTTACAGTGGGGTGTTTACAGCGGGGTGTTTACAGTGGGGTGTTTACAGCGGGGTGTTTACAGCGGAGTGTTTCTAGCGGTGTGTTTACAGTGGGGTGTTTACAGTGGGGTGTTTACAGTGGGGTGTTTACAGCGGGGTGTTTACAGCGGAGTGTTTCTAGCGGTGTGTTTACAGTGGGGTGTTTACAGTGGGTTGTTTACAGCGGGGTGTTTACAGTGGGGTGTTTACAGTGGGGTGTTGACAGCAGTGTGTTTACAGCGGTGTGTTTCCAGTGGGGTGTTGACAGCGGTGTGTTTACAGCGGTGTGTTTACAGTGGGGTGTTTACAGCGGGGTGTTTACAGCGGTGTGTTTACAGTGGGGTGTTTACAGTGGGGTGTTTACAGCGGGGTGTTTACAGCGGGGTGTTTACAGCGGTGTGTTTACAGTGGGGTGTTGACAGCGGTGTGTTTACAGCGGTGTGTTTACAGTGGGGTGTTTACAGCGGTGTGTTTACAGTGGGGTGTTTACAGTGGGGTGTTTACAGCGGGGTGTTTACAGCGGGGTGTTTACAGCGGTGTGTTTACAGTGGGGTGTTTACAGCGGGGTGTTTACAGTGGGGTGTTTACAGTGGGGTGTTGACAGCGGTGTGTTTACAGCGGGGTGTTTACAGTGGGGTGTTTACAGTGGGGTGTTTACAGCGGTGTGTTTACAGTGGGGTGTTTACAGCGGTGTGTTTACAGTGGGGTGTTTACAGTGGGGTGTTTACAGTGGTGTGTTTACAGCGGGGTGTTTACAGTGGTGTGTTTACAGCGGGGTGTTTACAGCGGTGTGTTTACAGTGGTGTGTTTACAGCGGGGTGTTTACAGCGGGGTGTTTACAGCGGTGTGTTTACAGTGGTGTGTTTACAGCGGTGTGTTTACAGTGGTGTGTTTACAGCGGGGTGTTTACAGCGGTGTGTTTACAGTGGTGTGTTTACAGCGGTGTGTTTACAGCGGGGTGTTTACAGTGGGGTGTTTACAGTGGGGTGTTTACAGTGGTGTGTTTACAGTGGTGTGTTTACAGCGGGGTGTTTACAGCGGGGTGTTTACAGTGGGGTGTTTACAGTGGGGTGTTTACAGTGGTGTGTTTACAGTGGTGTGTTTACAGCGGGGTGTTTACAGTGGGGTGTTTACAGTGGTGTGTTTACAGCGGGGTGTTTACAGTGGGGTGTTTACAGTGGGGTGTTTACAGTGGTGTGTTTACAGCGGGGTGTTTACAACGGGGTGTTTACAGTGGTGTGTTTACAGCGGGGTGTTTACAGCGGTGTGTTTACAGTGGTGTGTTTACAGCGGGGTGTTTACAGCGGGGTGTTTACAGCGGTGTGTTTACACTGGTGTGTTTACAGCGGTGTGTTTACACTGGTGTGTTTACAGTCGTGTGTTTACAGAGGAACACACCTGCCGTGTTATTGTGGAACAATCTGTCCAAAGCTGATGATCAATCAGGATGTTTAATGCTGATGGTTCCAGGTGTGTTCGCAAATCCTTCCCTCAAACTATTGGAATGGAAGGTCCTTAAAGTCATTCATAGGCAAGAGTGTTACATGGTGAGAGTGTGATGCAGATTGAAGCCCAGATTCAGGGTTCAGTCCTTGTTCAGATTGTAGCCATTCATAGATACCCTAGCTCCTCACTTTGCCACATCAATGATGTGGAGTTGTCGGTTACCAATTGTCAGACTTGGCTCTGCCTCTTGTGGACTATAGCTCATTCCTGTGAGCATCTCGCAGCGTCTGGTAGGGCACTCTGAGACTGAACAAAACAAGCCAATGGTTTCACGTTAATTGAGACATAATTTGGTGGGAACTAGGTGTATGAGGAGGGGATTTTGTGGCACAGCAGTAGTGTCCCTACCTCTGAGCCAGAGGACTTCAAGTCCAAACATTTGTCTGAAGGTGTGTCTTACCATGCCCTAATAGGTTAAATAAATAGATAATCAATATAACTAAAAGCAGTAAGTAAACATTATGTTGGAGTTCTATGATGCATAGGTCAAAATACAACTCAGACTGGAAAAGTACCTGCTCACACTCTCTCTAAGCGACCTTTCACCTCTACTGTTTAACACGCCACCTAATCCAGAATCATCCTTACACAACCTGTCCAGAGCAGCCGTTTACACTTGGTAAGACAGTGGGCAGTGTGCACCTTTTTTTCTATTTCCAATGTGAAACAATTGAATTTAAAAAGATACACAAAGATACAGAAAATAGGAGCAGGAGTAGGCCATTCGGCCCTTTGAGCCTGCTCCTCCATTCAATAGGATCAATTCCTCTGTTCCTGCTCTCTCCCCCGCCCCAAACCCTGATCCCTTTAGCCCTAAGAACCATATCTACCTCCTTCTTGAAACATTCAATGTTTCGGCTCAACCACTTTCTCTGGCAGAGAATTCCACAGGCTGCTCACTCCCTGGGTGAAGACATTTCTCCTCATCTCAGGATGAGACAGATACAGAGAATAAATTAATAAAATTGAACAGTGACAAACACTTGTTAACTGTCACAGCCCTGTCCTCATTGGCACCTCCCCTAATATGCAAAACACCAATTAAAACAGCATGAAAGCAACAGCCTTATGATGTTAGCGTGATCAATAACCAGCTGGATTACCCTCTCACACAGCAGTGTCCATCCTTAGACACTAAAAACAAATCAGACATTCATTCCAAATAACTGTTTGGAAAGCACAGGCTCATTCTAATCTGATGTACTGTCCAATGAAAGGGTCACCCTCCAGGTTGAATAGCATTTTGTAAAAAAAAAGTTGCAATTTGGTTATGAATATATTTGCACAAAGATGGTGCCACACTTAGTAAGAAATGACCAGAACATTGTTCGAATCTCTGAACCACCAAGCAACCTGATGGATTGCCCCCACCCTATTTGGAGTCAAGCTTGTCTCTGGGATATTACAACAGAGAGACAGCACAATCCCTAGTGAGATTGAATACTGCACTGTCTCAGTAAAGCTTTGGAGCCTTCTGAAAGCCCGTCCTGCTCGGGCTGCTATTGAAATGACTGCTCACTGTGTGAAATCAGAGGGTTTTGTGAGGGGACAGTCCCAGATATTAGGTCAATGTACTTAAATAATGAGCAGCATAGAAGGTCTTTGAGATCATGACACCTAGATGAGCTATCCTAATGAATTCAATAATTTACTGTCGCATATACTTTGCAGTTAGAACGCCTAACCAATTACTTCAAGTTTTTTTGCCTCAGTAACTACTTATGGTTAAAAACAATTATGAGACTTCTAAAGTTATTAAATTCTCTGATGTTAACAATTGTCATTTTTCCATGGCACAATTTTTCCTGTTTGATTTCTCCTGGTGATTATTACTGGCCAATGACCAGTCAGTACATGTGACAAGCTATAGCAATGCTAACTGGAACTCAGAACGTACCATCATTACCCTGAATGTAACAAGTCTTCCTGGGTTTGTTGTGCATGAGGCAGTGTACCTGCCTCTAGGCCAGAGGTCTAGTCTTAATCCTCACCTGGCATAGTGGTGTGTCATAACACATCTAAATAGTCAATGAAAAACACCTGAAGAGCTGGTCACTGGAGGGTTTAATACATTTAGCAGAATCCCAGGCTAGTATTACAACATCAACTTTCACTTTGGTGCCTGCTAGCTTTCTCCATGTGTGAGAGGAGACTGCAGTTATCAGTAAATCATTGGAATATCTGGGATTAACAACTAAAACCAATCCTATTGTTCCCCAAAAGGATTTTTAATTGCTTTTCTGAACATTACTGTCCTCAGCTCAGGTCTGGACTGTGTGTGAGTCAGATAATCTCAGCCACAGCGAGATTTCAACACTCAGTGTCTAAGGAGAGAAAGGACACTCCCAGAATCTTGTCCCTGAGCATTATCCCATGAACACCTCCTGAAAATGTTCAGCTGCGTGGTGCACTGGAACAAAATCAGGTTTGATGCTGACCAATGCCACAGCGACAGACAAAACATAAACACACATATGCATGTGCACAGACACACGCACGCACACACACATGTACACATGCACACACACACAGTAGCTTTCCTGCGTAAATCATTATCTTTCTGAGAGTAAAGCAGAAGAAATTTAATCTAATCTGTAAAATGACTCATTGCAGCTTATCCTGAAACAGCAGTGGCATGGGTTGAAATGACAATAAATTTTCAGAAGTTTATGCTCATGGTTTATGACATTAACCTTTCAAATGATCACAAACAAGGAACTAAGAGAATGCCCAGCAGAGGTAAAGTTCATCTTGTTTGGAAGTACATTCTGGACATCAGTAATTCAGGAGCTCAATACAGGCTGAAAGGAGCCCCCTCCCGCTGATCACAATTGATGCTGGATCAATTTCTAATTTGAAATATGAGGTCAATAGATTGTAGGTATCAAGAGTTTATTATGGGATAACAGACAGAGGGAGAGATATGAGGTAGCTTTGCAAATTAGCCATGATACTTTTTAATGACAGAACAGGGTGGAACAGCCTCTGATGTTACTAATGCGATTGTTTATACAATGGCATCGGGTTAGTGCAATAGGCCAGGCATTTCTTGGAGGTAGGGTGGGGGAGGGGCAGGGTGGAGAGCGGCAGGAATGTTGGAGGGGCAGGTTGGTCAATGGGCAGATTGGAGGAGGGCAAGTTGGTGTGGGGCAGTTTGATGGTGGGGCAGGTTGAGGGATGGGCAGTTTGGGAGAGGGGCAGATTGGATAAATATTTAAACCAGTAAATAATACAAAGAAGACAAATGGTGAACCTCTGAATAAAAGCAAAATCCTGCAGATGCTGGAAAACTGAAACCAATGCAGAGAATGCAGGAGAGACTCAGCAGGTCTGGCAGCATCAGTGGTGAGAGAAAAAGAGTTAACATTTCGAATCCACCACTGAGTTCTCCAGTTGTGGGGAAGACTCATACCAGACTTGAAACATTAATTCTGTTTCTCTCCACAATCGCTGCCAGACCAGAACATTCGTTGTTTTTAATGATGGCTGGGAGCAGAGGCTCGAAAGCAAAATCCATCAGAGTTCAATCATTAGACGGAAACAAAAGTTGATAAATTCCTGAAATGTATCTTCAGCTGGATGCAATGAAATGCAATTCTCCAGCCAAAGTGAACAGCAACAGCAAACGACCTTAACTTTGGCTCAAGTTTTTTTTTTATCCAACGCAGAACTTTGTTTTAAAAATTAAACCAAAGCTCTCAATTTTGATTGAAATTCAGACACAAAGACTGAAAGGGTGAGGCTGGTGGGGAAGATTGTGAATGACATTCAATACCGAGCACTCAGTGTCTGCCAAGCAGATGGGCTTTGTTGCAAGCTGTAAACAATTGCGTTTACTCCAAAGAGTTAACTGGTCAGGGAGAAGATGTCGACAAACCACTTTAACTGAATTTGGTAAACAGAGATGCTGTGATAAGTACAGAGGGTGACTGTGATGGCACTTGGAGTTACTGTGTATTGGGTTGTTAACCACACACATCTGATAAACTAAATGGAAAAAGTTTTGGTTTCCTTTAACATATAATTGGTTATCTTAATATGATCTGCACGTTTTACAAAAAGCTGAAAGATTAGCTGCACAGTTACACTGTCACGTGTTTAACATGATTGCAGCTGAGTTGTTTTTGTTGCGACTGTTTTGAGTGAAGAGTGAAGCAGTTTAATTGAGTTTTAGTCAGGGACAGTACCGTAATATTCCCTGGGAGCTCTGCAACCGCTGCCAGTTGAAGAAAAATACTGAAAAAAAGCGGAAAATGCTGTAATATTGAAACAAAATCCATCAGTATGTCAGCCTCCATCTCTCTCTCAAGGGAACAGACTGTCAAAGTTTAGGACTGGATCTTTTTTATTTGTCAAAGTTGTGTATTTCAATGTAGAGAATGACTGAAAAGGTGACAAACTCACTTCCTTCTCTGCAGCAGGTGACTGACCTATTGAGTGTTTCCTGCTCTTTTGCTGTTTTTCTGGTTTGGACACCACCTTCTCAATTAGGGATGGCCAACAAATACTGGTGCAGCTAGTGACACGTAACTTCCGGAAAGAATAGCAAAAGATGCAAATCTGATGGAACCAGAGGTTATGTCCTATTGGCACAGACAGCACCAACAACTGGTCCCAGACACTTCTGAGTCCACTCTTGTTTAAAGACTATAAGCTCCATCAGAAGTCAAATGATGCCAGGTTATAGTCCATCAGATTTATTTGGAAGCACTAGCTTTCAGAGCACAGCTCCTTCATCAGGTGACAAACAAGCAGCACTCTGAAAGGATATGATTTCAAACAAACCTGTCAGGCTATAACCTAGTCCACTCCAGTCCAACACCAGCACCTCCACATCATATAAACTCTGGGGCAGCCTGGAGTGAACAGGGAAAGTCCCTTTGCTTGCACTCACCCACAGAAGCATTCTCTGGTTGATGTGCTGGTCTCTGCCACTTCAGAGATCACAGAACACAGGGCTATAAATGAGTCACTTCTTAATTGCACATCCAAGCTGTGTCAGTGCCTGATTTAATTGGTCGGTTGTACCTGTTCCCTTCGATAGACATCGCCATATGGAGATGTTTGACCTTTTACACCCACTCCCTCAGGTTAGGTTATGTTAAAAAATAACAATTCCTTCAGTTTCTTCCATAGTCTCTCAGCGTCAGTTACGTTGGTATATTAGCTGGGAACTGACCAATCAGACATGAGCTTGCTTTTCTATGTAACAGGATTATGACTGATGTTGCCTTCACCTCCATTTGATCTCTAGCCTACATCCTTGATGCCCTGACAAACCACAAATCTACCAAATCCCAGCATTTACTGACCGTTTTGGAGCTTGGGAGGGCTTATTGAATGATGTACCTCTGAGATATTCCTAAACACCGCATCATCATTCATGTCACATGTCTTCCATTTGTTTCTCTTTCTAGATCAGAAAAACTGAGATAGTGTGTCAGCCCCAAAATGTGCTCAGAGAAAGGGTCACTCAACCCAAAAGATAACTCTGATTTCTCTTCATATATACCAGACCTGGTGAGCTTTTCCAGCAATTTCTAATTTTGTCTCTGACTTTCAGCATCTGCATTCTTTCCATTTATATTTAGTGTCTCAGCAGCACCAAAGCAGAACCCAAGTTAATCCTTATTTGATGTTATTTTCAACATTTTTAATGGTCAATGGCAGGTTTGAGCTTGATGATATTATAATAAATGTAAATGTAGGGGAATGGGTCTGGGTGGGTTGCGTTTCGGCGGGTCGGTGTGGACTTGTTGGGCTGAAGGGCCTGTTTCCACACTGTAAGTAATCTAATCTAATAATGTAACCTCTGGTAAATATATCCTATCCATGATTTGGAGTGACTGAGTTGGGAACTCTCTCATTCCTGGGTCAGATGTTTTGGATTGAAGCAGCCAGTGCAGGATTTTAACTTCTCAATTCTCACTGCTCAGAGAGGGCTGAATTGTCAACAGTTTTGGTCTCTACATAAGACGCTCAGTTTTAATACAAGAGAGAGAGATTAATCTTATATACGCAGTCAGGGAATCAAGGATTATGGGAAAACGCAAGAAAATAAACTTGAGGAATGTCACATCAGCCATGATCCCATTGAATAACAGAACAGACTTGAAGGACCGAATAGCCCACTCCTGTTCCTATTCCCTGTGGTCTTATTGGAGGTGTTCATCCATTTCCATTGTACAATCACAGATGATCTAAGTAGCTGGATGAATGAGATCAATCCAATCCATTGGGAATATAGATTGACCAGTGGGATATGATTAATTTTCAATCCTAGTCCTCAAAAAATGCTCTTCATTACTCCTGAGATGGTATGAAGTCTACTTTTGAAACAAAGCAAACATATGGGCAGCATAGTGGTTAGCACTGCTGCCTCACAGCGCCAGAGACCCGGGTTCAATTCCCGCCTCAGGCGACTAACTGTGTGGAGTTTGCATGTTCTTCCCGTGTCTGCGTGGGTTTCCTCCGGGTGCTCCGGTTTCCTCCCACCATCCAAAGATGTGCAGGGTCAGGTGAATTGGCCATGCTAAATTGCCCATAGTGTTAGGTAAGGGGTAAATGTAGGGGTATGTGTGGGTTTCGCTTCGGCGGGTCGGTGTGGACTTGTTGGGCCGAAGGGCCTGTTTCCACACTGTAATCTAATCTAATCTAATCTAATCTAAATCTAATTAATTTACAAGTTGGAGGCAAGAGCCTGAAAAATGTCGGAGGATTATGGAACCATGAAATAAAGGAGTATTCAGCCCATCATGTCAGATGCCAGCATACTTCAGCAATAATCGGCTTAAAGACCCTGATGAGAGTTATGTACAGGCCTTTGATCAGTAGGCAAGATGTGGGCAAGAAAATAAATCAAAAGATAGAAAAGGCAAATAAGAAAGGCATTATTACAGTAATCAATATGCAGCTGGACTGGGAAAATCAGGTTGATTAGGAGATCCCAGGAAAAGGAATTTGTGGAATGAATACATGATGTTTTTTTGCAGCAGCTTTAGATTAGATTCCCTATAGTGTGGAAACAGGCCCTTCGGCTCAACAAGTCCACACCAACCCTCCGAAGAGCAACTCACCCAGACCCATTCCCCTACATTTACCCCTGACTAATCTACCCAACACCACAGGCAATTTAGCATGGCCAATTCACCTAACCTGCACATCTTTGGACTGTGGGAGGAAACCGGAGCACCCAGAGGAAACTCACACACATAGCAAAATCCACATAGACAGTTGCACAAGATGTGAATTGAACCCGGGTCCCTGGCGCTGTGAGGCAGCAGTGCTAACCACTGAGCCACCGTGCCACCCTTTTTAAAAATTTTGTACCTCATCATCCATGTTCCCCAGTTAATGTGAACATCTTGTCTTCATTTACCTTATCTGCACTAATCATAAGCCCATAAACTCTGTCAAATCTCCCTTCAACTCCAGTTTTTAGGTTAGATTAGTGGTAGAGCCCAACAGGGAACAGGTAATTCTGGATTTGGTGATATATAATGACTCAGACCTGATAAAGGAGCTTAAAGTGAAGGAACCCCGAGGGGGCAGTGACCGTAACATGATAGAAATCCCCCTGCAGTTTGAGAGGGAGAAGCTGGAATCAGATGGGACGGGATTACACTTGAGTAAAGACATGAAGTAGGAGCTGGCCAGAGTTGACTGGAAGGGGAGCCAAGCAGGGAAGATGGTGGAGCAGCAATGGCAGGGGTTTCTGGGAGTAATTTGGGAGGCACAGCAGAAACTCATCCCGAGGAGGAAATAACACACTAAGGGGAGGATGAGGCAACCGTGGCTGTCAAAGGGAGTCAGAGACAGCAAACCTGAGGGCTGTGCAGGACGAGTCATTGAGTGTGTGTAAGACAGAGATATATAGGGTCTTCATTAATAAGTGGATCAAGGGTTACAGGGAGAAGGCAGGATAATAGGGTTTGAAACATATCAGCCATGATGAAATGGAGAGCAGACCTGATGGGCTGAAATGCATAATTCTGCACCTGTATCTTATACTCTTACTCCCAGCCATTTATTGTTTAGCAAATATAAATATATGTATAATTTATAAAATGTATAAATATACAAATCCCAAAACCAAGCAGTAACCTTCTAATTTGCTGGGTATTGGAGTTGGGTGTGCAGAAGGCATAGTACTCAGTAAAGAGTAGCATTAACTGTGTCTGTCCACACCGGGCTTGTGCAGGGGCCCAGCTTGTCCTGAGGCTGTTTAGCAATGACCACTCTCACTGAGACAGACCCATAGCACAACTACAGCTCTGAGTGTGCACTGAGAGCCCATACATCCTGGCTAAAATCTCAGCTCTTTGTCACAGAACCCCAGTATCATGCCCACAACAAACAGCAAAGGTAGCTCAGGGTGATGACAGTGAAGCAATTCTGTCTTTGGAATTTCTTGTTGGCTCACACGGTTAATGTGTGCTGAGGGTTGAAACAAATGCTGGAATCTGGAAAAGGTGCTTCAGTGAAAGCCAGAGGAAACAAGTAAAGAAAAGCTGGAATAAGATGAGAAAATGGAGCAACTAATGTTATTGCAGAGGTTTAACATTCCTTTGTAAATGCATTTTTAATCATCTTACAAGGCAGTGAGTCATGTTGGTGTATAATTAATTAACTCACCTTTGTTGACTACAAGATAATATTAATCAGGGACATTGTACAACTAAAGGATCAATTAGATTACATGCTTCTCGGAACAAAGCCAGAAGCAAAATATTAAAACAGGACTCCAGAGAAACTGATGACAAGCGCTAGGCCTGTCAGTCACTTCTTGCCTGGGAATCACTCCTGTTCGGTACAGTTGGATGTTGAACACAGTTATTCCATCCCATTCTCTCTGTGAGAAACAGCTAATTTCTCCCACTTTGTCCAAATGGTTACATTGAAAACCAGGCAGCAGGGAGTCATCAGGACATTTCACCAGGGAATTTCACAGCTCAACCCACTGGTTGCTGTTTGTTAGGGACGATCTGGGTTAATACAACCCTTCCACTGGCCTGTGTTCTGTGGGGAGTGTCCACATCGCCACAACTCAGTGTCCTCCATGTACAGGGAGGGTTTTCAAGAGTAAGTTCCTGCCTCCAACTCCGAGGACCACACTTTGGGAACAAAGGAATGGAAATCCGTGGACAGGAAGGATTTGAAAATGAGCTTTCCTGTTGTGGGAGAATCAAGAACAAGGGATCACTGTTTAAAAATCAAGCATTCCCCATTTCAAATAGAGTTGAGTCAATCATTTTTCTCAGGGTCATGAATCTTTGGAACTCTCCTCTGGAAAAGATGGTGGAATCAGAATGTTTGAATGTTTTTAAGAGAGAGGTGGAAGATGATCAGGTGTCGGTGGCAATGAAGAGTAATCAGACCAGCACACAATTTCAAGGGGCGGAGTGGCCCAATCCTAATTTGCCTATTTGCATATGGTGTCATTCTCTGTTTGCTGTCAGGTGATTTTATAAGAATATATACTTGCTGCATGTGGCTCAATGATTGTAGCCTAATAAACCACATAGTCATAGGGATGTACAGCACCGAAACAGACTCTTCGGTCCAACTCATCCATGCCAACCAGATATCCCAACCCAATCCAGTCCCACTTGCCAGCACCCGGCCCATATCCCTCTAAACCCCTCCTATGTGTATACCCATCCAAATGCCTCTTAAATGTTGCAATTGTACCAGCCTCCACCACTTCCTCTGGCAGCTCATTCCATACACGTACCACCCTCTGTGTGAAAAAGTTGCCCCTTAGGTCTCTTTTATATCTTTCCCCTCTCACCCTAAACCTATGCCCTCTAGTTCTGGACTCTCCAACCCCAGGGAAAAGACTTTGTCTATTTATCCTATTCATGCCCCCCATAATTTTGTAAACCTCTATAAGGTCACCCCTCAGCCTCCGATGCTCCAGGGAAAATAGCCCCAGCCTGTTCAGCCTCTCCCTGTAGCTCAGATCCTCCAACCCTGGCAACATCCTTGTAAATCTTTTCTGAACCCTTTCAAGTTTCACAACATCTTTCCGATAGGAAGGAGACCAGAATTGCGCGCAATATTCTAACAATGGCTTCACCAATGTCCTGTACAGCCGCAACATGACCTCCCAACTCTTGTACTCAATACTCTGACCAATAAAGGAAAGCATACCTAACGCCGTCTTCACTATCCTATCTACCTGCGACTCCACTTTCAAAGAGCTATGAACCTGCACACCAAGATCTCTTTGATCAGCAACACTCCCAAGAACCTTACCATTGAGTGTATAAGTCCTGCTAAGATTTGCTTTCCCAAAACGCAGCACCTCACGTTTATCTGAATTAAAATCCATCTTCCACTTCTCAGCCCAGTTGCCCATCTGATCAAGATCCTGTTGCAATCTGAGGTAACCCTCTTCGCTGTCCACTACATCTCCAATTGTGGTGTCATCTGCAAACTTACTAACTATACCTCTTATGCTCACACACAAATCATTTATATAAATGATGAAAAATAGTGGATCCAGAACCGATCCTTGTGGCACTCCACTGGTCACAGATTCATTTTCATCCTGTGGATGAACTGGAAAAGTTGACCAAGTGGTACTTTGACTGGTCTAGCAATTCAGAGACCCTGGTAATGGCCTGGGATCATGGGTTCAAAACCCACCACAACAGATGATGAAATGTGAATTCAATGAAAAGCTTCCTTTGAAGACTGTCCTAATGTAATCAGGAAATCACCATCAGTTGGTGCAAAACCTCTTGGGTTCATTAAAGTCCTTCAGGGAAGGAAACTGCCATCCTTACCTGGTCTGACCTACTCATGACTCCAGACCCACAGCAATGTGGCTGACTCTTAACTGCCCTCTGGGCAATTAGGCATGGGGCAGTAAAGGCTGGGCTGGATAAATGGTGCCCACATCCCAAGAACAAATGGAATAAAGTTTGGACAATTTTTCTGACAGCCAGGTAGATGTTGACATTAGGAGGGGGTGCTGATAAAGGAGGAACAGTTTTCCCCAGCAGGACGATCGGTAACCCAGACGACACAGGTTAATGAATGACCCACAGGGTGAGTGAGAATGATTGTTGCGCAGTACACATCCTGCAAGGTGACATAATAAGGCTGTGAATGGGAGAGGGAGAGTAGAGGGCTCTTTCCAGAGCTGATATAAAGTATGAGTTGTTTCCTTTCAGTGTTTTATGATTGCTTAAGGCAGACGATACCATTTTGAGACAATCTCCTCAGGACAGAGGACAGGACAGGACAGAGTCAAAAACGTATGGCGCTGGAAAAGCACAGCCGGTCAGGCCGCATCCAAGGAACAGGAGAGTCGATGTTTCGGGCATAAGCCCCTCATTGGGATTCCTGATGAAGGGCTTATGCCTGAAACATCGATTCTCCTGCTCCTTGGATGCTGCCTGACCGGTTGTGCTTTTCCAGCACCACACTTTTTGATTGTGATCTCCAGCACCTGCAGTCCTCACTTTCTTGTATACATACGACAAAAATAGGCCATTCGGCCCAGCTATTCCATGCTTATTTTAATGTTCCACTCCAGTCCCTCCTGCCTTTCCTCATCAAAAATTACCTTGAAACCATCTGCTCTCTTCAGCCTACTGTGCACTTATCTTGTTTCCCCATCAATGGATCAACAGAATTCACTTCAAACCTTCAGATACTGGAACAGTCCATGTCCAGATGTGACCAGACTTGGACAATATTCAGATTTGAGCAACAAACATTCACACGACACAATGACCACCTTTAATAAGAGAGAATCTATTCATCATCCCTTAACATTCAATGATGTTATCAGCACTGAATCCCCCACTAGCAACATCCTGGGGTTACCATTGACTAGAAACTGAACTGCCTGCCATATTATTACTGTAGCTGCAAGAGCAGGTCAGAGGCTGGGAATTCTGTGGTAATTATGTCACCTCCTGCCTTCCCAAAGCCTGTCGACCAGGCACAGGTTTTGGAATACTCCTCTCTTGGAGACATCTCCAACAACACTTAAGAAGCTCGACACCCATCCAGGACAAAGCAGCCCACACTTGATCAACACCCCCATCCACTACCTTCAGCATCCCTCCCTCCCCTCCACCCCAATGCTCAGTAGCAGCAGTGTGTACTATCTACAAGCTGCACTGCAGAAATTCATCAAAGATCCTCAGACAGCACCTTCCAAACCCACGACCACTTCCATCTAGAAGGGCAAGGTTAGCTGGTACATGGGAACACCACCCCCTGCAAGTTCCCTTCCAAGGCACTCACCATCCCGACTTGGAAATACATTGCCATTTCTTTACTATTGCTGGGTCAAAATCCTAGAATTCCCTCCCTAACGACACTGCACGCTGTTATACATCCCATGGACTAGTATCCAGGAGACTACTCACACCACCTTCTCGAGGGATGGACAATAAATGGTGGCCCAGCCAGTGGCACCCACATTCCATGATTTAAAACAAAGCCCTCCCTGTGGGTTCTGCTGTCTGGGTAATGAAGCTTTTGTTAGATTAGAATAGATTCCTTACAGTGTGGAAACAGGCCCTTCGGCCCAACCAATCCACACCGACCTCTGAAGAGTAACCCACCCCCCTCTGACTAATGCACCTATCACTATGGGCAATTTAGCATGGCCAATTCACCTAACCTGCACATCTTTGGATTGTGGCAGGAAACCGGAGCACCCGGAGGAAACCCACGCAGAGAATGTGCAAACTCCACACAAGCAGTCGCCCAAGGCTAGAATTGAACCTGGGACCCTGGCACTATGAGGCAGCAGTGCTAACCACTGAGCCACCATGCCACCCTCTTTTTTTTTTGGAAACTTCTTTTAAATTAGAACCTAAAACAGAAAATAGAATTGCCTGCTGGATTTCTTGCTGACTATCTTATCTTGATGGCTTCTAGATTCATCCTTCCCCTCACAGGGAAACATTCCCTCTGTATCCACTTGATAAAATCTTTTCACCACTTTAAAGGCCTGTGTAAGCCAGCCCTCAGCCTTTATTTTGAGAGAAGAGGGAGCCAGTCTGTCAGTCCTGATAGGTGTACCCACACGTTACTGCTATCAATGTCGTTAATCTTCACTGCACCCTCTCCAGTGCCCCACATCCTTTTTATAATAGAATGAGTCGACCTGTACTCAGTATCTAAGTGTGGTCTAACCAAGCTTTGATACAGATTTAGCACAACTTCACCACTTTTGAATTCTTTTTCCATTTCTATATCATTGTGTCTAAATTCAGCAGATTCTTTTTTTGTGCTCAGAAGTATTCTGTTCCTTGATTTTCCTGACGTGTGACAGGGGGGGGTCACTCAACTACAAAGTATTGATTAAATGCAGACAGCAAATGAGGGCTGTTAGGTATGCATTAGAATGTGATAGTAGGGTCTAAAAGCAATGGGAATTTTAAAAGAGATGTTACTCCAGTAATTAGATGATTCTACAAGTTGTCTGACCACACATTACTGTGATGACAATAGACCAGGTCCCTGGGACATTGGTTGAATGCAGTCTTTTAGAATTTAGATGCTCCATTACCTTCATCAGGAAGGGTTACAGTGGTAGGATACAACTCATACCTACCTGGCGTGTCCACACCATCATTAAAAGACCCAGAAACTACACAGCTAACACAGTCAGTCTTTCAATCTCATTCTCTTCCAATGCAAACTCAGGCAGGTGTTCCGTAGCCAGGCAACCGCAGACAAATAGCATGGAAAAAGGTCACATTGAAAACCCATCAAAAATAAGTTATTTGTGAGGATTTCATAAGAGCAAGGAGACAAACAAAAAAAAATTCAATCAGTGGATCAACGGTTTTACTGGACATTGTGTTGTATAAAGAAATGACTTTGTACAGGTTGCCTCTCTATGCATCTCAAAATAAATACACTCATTCCAAAACTATTGCATTCTCTCTGATTTGATATCAGATATTTGAAACAAGCTTTTGGAAGTTAAATAAAATATTCAATCTCCTGCCTTTTACAATTTCACCTCCAGTGACTCTTGTTTTGGAAAGCCAGTTGTATTTATGACCTTAGTCTTTGTCATCAGACCCTTTCAGTTGCCCGGCTCTAATCAATACAATTATGATCATTGTCACTCTGAAATCTCCTCCCATTCTCCCCTGAGGATAAAATCATACCAACTGACATTATCTTGGTGTTTCTCTGTCTTCTCAATAATATTAAAACCAAGACTGTACATTGTTCTGTCCTCAAACTCATTCTTTCACAAGATGACAAAACTGTCCATTCATTTCTTTCAGATTTTTCTTCATTTCACTGACTTGGAAAAACAAATCATGGAGCCGAAGTATTCTTCATATTTACTCGTCTTTTCTTTCAATTTCCTTTGGGAATCAAAAATGGCCAAAAGTTGTCACTTTGCTCGCCCTCAGGTGTTGTCATCATCAATCATCCTTGTTTAGCTCTGACACACAATCCGAGCCGTGTTGGAGTTAGGGACTGGCTGAGAGATTGAAGAGATGGTGTGACTACCTTCTCACTTATTTCTATCACATGACCAACCTCCATCACCCTCAGCCTTCTTAAAAATCCCCCCCAATAAACCAATCGCCATGTGAAGGTTTCTCCTTCTTTGGTCTCTTTACCCAACTATCAGACCTCATTTTTTCTACCCAACTATCATTGTCTATCTCAGCAGTTTTCCAACAGAAATTCATGGGGTTATAATATTTTTTATTTTGCTTTTTAGCAAAGGGTTACCATGACTGGAGTAATATTCTGAATGATGTCTGGTAAGTCATCATTTTGTCCTGTTATTTTCTTATTATAAAGCCAGATGTTTCTCAGCTCCACATTATGTTTAAGTATTTGAAATCACGTTTTTTGAAGGGAAGTTATCAGTGCAACCTTTTATTGACCAAACTCTTCTTCACTGATAGGGTCTACCAACATACAAACTTCCTCTTTCTGTGGCTTCAGCTCATTTCCTTATCAGAGGGGGGTGTACCTGATGATGCAGATAAGGCCAAGGTACTTCCCATTACAGTGGCTCGGCAGCTTAGGACATACCCCCAGTTTAATATCAAAAGTAATGCGAGCTCAGGGTATGCTAGTACCAGGGTATCTCTCCATTGTTAACACTGGGAGATTGCAACATCAAGTAGCCATTCCTTGCATTGAAATGGCATGAACTTTGAAACCAGGGTTGCTTTGGGGATCTGGGGATGTGGGCTCCAGTGGAACACGGAACACAAGGAAATATTCATTCCTTTGAGGAATTGTGATTCTGCAGTCACTGATGGTTTCCCCAGCTGGGAGTCAGGCTGAGAGTCAGCAGGGCATGGCCTCCAGTCTGAGGGGTTTGGAACAGATTGTAGGATCAGCTAGCTTCAACACTTGACACTGCAGGCTGAGTTGGGGGGAGCTGAGTCAAACGCTGTGTGAGGGTCCGAGAGATTTTCCAAAGGCTCTCAACCTCCACCTGCAATTTCAGCGCTTTCTGAAGCAGGTTAACCCTCAGGCTTTCAGAGTACTAACAAATATAAACTGATGTGGAGCTGCCAGTGTTGGACTGGGGTGGACAAAGTCAGAAGTTACATGACACCATGTTATAGTCCAACACAAAAGCCTTGGAAAATTGTAATACTCCATCAGTCACATACCACCCACTTAATAAAAGAAAGTACGTCATTTTACAAGGATTAGACCAATAGAATAATTAACAGCTCACATGGCTTTGAGGGAGCTTTTTCCTACTCAGTTGCATCACGGTGGCTCAGTGGTTAGCTCTGCTGCCTCACAGCGCCAGAGACCCGGGTTCAATTCCCGCCTCAGGCGACTGACTGTGTGGAGTTTGCACGTTCTCCCCGTGTCTGCGTGGGTTTCCTCCGGATGCTCCGGTTACCTCCCACAATCCAAAGATGTGCAGCTCAGGTGAATTGGCCATGTTAAATTGCCCGTAGTGTTAGGTAAAAAGGGGTAAATGTAGGGGTATGGGTGGGTTGTGCTTCGGCGGGTCGGTGTGGACTTGTTGGGCCGAAGGGCCTGTTTCCACACTGTAAGTAATCTAATGTAAGAGATTTACTTGAAAACACTCCGCCTTCACCTGACAAAGCAGCAGTGCTCTGAATGCCTGTAATTTCAAATAAACCTGTTGGACTATAACCTGGTGTGGTGTGACTTCTGACTTTGGAAAAATGTTCGAGTCCATTATAAAGGGTGGAGTAGCAGAACATTTAGACAGACATTGTATGATCAAACAGAGTCAGCCTGGCTTCATTAAAGGGAAACTATGTTTGACAAACATATAGAATGTTTTGAGGAGATCACATGCAGGGTAGAAACAGAGGAAGCTGTGGATGCAATATATTTGTCTGTAATATTACATTTATATTGTAAATTAATACTTGTAATAGCAATATAGGGATTGGATACACAAGCTGCTCTGAAAGCTTATGATTACAGCTAACCCTGTTGGACTGTAACCTGGTGTCATGTGACTTCTGATCAAAGCTAAATTGGTAGCACACCTCCTGGGTGTGGGTTAGCTGCCCCCGGCACATTGGTACACCTCAGGGGAACATTGGTCATTTGGATACTGCTTGCTATGTGCTTGAATTTTCTGCCTATTGATCTCCCCAGCCAAATCTGATCCACCCAACTCCTTGCCCCCATTACTCATCCATGTTAAAAATCCCTCCTGCTCTCAAGTCCATGCTCTGGGAGTGCCAGTAGAATGCAAACTCTCCATACATCTTCACCCAATCAGAAGAGTCAACAAAGGGTAAAATGTTCACAAATTCCCTTGCACAAATGGGGTCCTGCAAAAAGCTACCTGACTCCAATATCCAGTTCATTTTCCTCATTGGCCTGAGGATTGCCTGTTACTCTGAATGACAAGGTTCTTTCCATTAGACAGCAAAACCACCACCAGCTATTTGATGGAATTGTAAAGGACTTCACTCACTCAAACATACATTATAACTTGTTGTCCTTGACATTTAGATATCTGTTGCTTTTTCACAGGAGATAAAATCCACAAGATAAAACTGTCACTGAGCACTCGAAAGGGCAGAAAGGACAAGGGGTTTCAGTTTTACTGTTGTGCTTGCTATAGTGGCTCAGTGGGTATCACTCTTACTACAGATTCAACACCTTGTGAGATTGCATCCCACTCCAGACAAGAACACCAAAAGACTCCTGACATTTGAGCACAGTACTGAGGATGCGTTGCGTGGTCAGAGCCACTGTCCTTTAGATGAAACATTAAACGGAGATTATGCTTTATCAAAGACCTCATGGCAACTCATGGAGAACAGCAGGGAATTTCCTGTTTTGCTCTCCCTACTAGTTAGCTCTGTGTAAATTGACAACTATTCTACACTCCACCAGTGACTACACTTAAAACATAATTCACTTCAAAACCTATGAAGCACTTTGGGATCTCCAAAGGCCATGAAAGAAGTGAATATAAAAGCAAGCCTGTTACTTCAATGATGAAAGCTTCCACACCGTCTCTTTAGAATCACCTTACTGGTAATGTAGAGAATACATCAATCAGTATTTACATCTTACACTCATCAGTCACCCATATTAAACATCTAGGTTGTTACCATCTTAAAAGCAAAATTATATTTATTCTCTATTTTATCTTTCTGATTCATTGCTCACCTCATCGTTCCCTCTTGTTTAGTTTCTCGTCTTGCAGCCTTCTGATTACACTCCCTCATCATCCATATCTTTCATGCCACAGCTGCCTCAGGGTGTGTGTGGCAATTTTTTCCACATGCCATGTTTAATTATCTTTTATGACCTTCCATTAGCCTGTTCCTGCACTGTTCTCACAGAGAAATTGCTCTATTAATCAGAGGTGATCTTTCCCTGTCTCCCCATCATTTGTCATTGTGTAATTTTTCCCTGAATATGTTTTTGTTTTAAACAATCATAGTTGAACATAGTTGCTCTTGATCTGCTTAATGTCAGAAGCTTTGTTTCTGTCCTTTTCCACAGGGAATGATGGGATTGAATATCCTGTTCAAAAGATCTCCATGTCATCATTTTAAGTGTGTATCTTCTTTATAGCTGTTTCTCACCAGGTGATTCAACCTTCTTATGCTGTTATATCAGAGTATTTCACTCTCACCTCAGGATATTGCACATAAGTTGAGATGAAATACCCAATTCCTTTCAAACTAACAACAAACACAAACCAGCGTCTCGATTGTAACTGCTCTGCTCAATATCGATAGGCCTAGGAAATGCATACTGAGGTTGTAGGTAATCCCAGCTGGACAGAATCTCCTCAGCCAAGATCATTAACCTGAGAACCTGACCGTGTGCCTTCCCCTTCAACACTCTATAGCAGCTTGATAGAACCTTGAGGCTTATTGGGAGACTTTTCCCAGAAGACCATATGACATAGAAACAGAAGGAGGCCATTCAGCCCATCAAGTCTGTTCTGCCATTCAATAAGATCAGCATTTTTAAAAAATTCAACCATGGGAAGTGGACGTCGCTGGTTGGGTCAGCATTTATTTCCTGCCCCTAATTGCACTTGGGAAGGTGGTGGTGAGCTGATAAATTTGCAATTCCACTTTTCTGCTTTATCGCCATAATCCTTGATGCCCTTACTGATTACAAATCTGTCTCTCTCAGCCTTGAATACCCATTATGAGACAGCCTTGACAGCCGTCTGAAATAAAGAATTTCATCATCCTCTGAGAGAAGAATTTCTCCTCATTTCTGTCTTAAATCTGTAACCGCTTACTCTGAGGTTATATGCTCTGATCCGAGATTCTCCCATGAGGGAAAACAACCTCTCCACACCTACTCTGACAAGTTCCCATAGAACCATGTATGTTTCAAAAAGGTCACCTCTCATTCATGAGTGGCTTACCATCTACAAGGCGCAAGTCAAAAGTCTGATGGAATATTCTCCACGTGCCTCCAACAACACTCAAGAAGCTCGACATCACCCAGGACAAAGCAGCCACTTGATTGGCCCCACAACCACAAGCATCCACTCCCTCCACCACTGACACTCAGTAACAGCAGTGTTTGCTACTTACAAGATGTACTACAGAAATTTACCTATGATTCTCAGGCAGCACCTTCCAATCCCAAGACCACTTTCACCTAGAAGAACAAGGGCAGCAGATACATGGGAACATCACCCCCTGCAAGTTCCCCTCCAAACCACGGCCCATTCTGACTTGGAAATATATCGCTGTTCCTTCATTGTTGCTGGGTCAAAATCCTGGAATTCCCTCCCTAAGGGCAATGTGGGTCTACCTACAGCAGGTAGACTGCAGCAGTTCAAGAAGGCAGCTCATCACCACCTTCTCAAGGGCAACCAGGGATGGGTAATAAATACTGGCCCAGCCAGTGGCACCCACATCCCTTTCTGTCAGCAACAGACAGGACCCTGTATCATAATACATTCAGCTCCCAAGATGTGCCAGTGAACAATGTTTGACAATTAACTATCAGCATGCATGGAACTGTTGCAATCTCCATCTCTTCTACTAAACAGAGTCATCTTGCCAAACAGTTGGCACTCTCTTCTCAGAGAGTTGAAAAGGTCCATTTGCCTTTACATTGATATTTCTTGCAAAGTGTCCTGATGAGTTGCAGATGAAAATCTCAGCAAAATCCTTCCGTTTAGCAATATCTTATTAAGGTTAAGGATAAAAAGGTGTGGGGATGTTCATTGACTGAGTATGTTGAGCACATATTAAAAGGGAAGTTTGCAGACAACATTAAATTTTGGTGGAGTTATGGACAGTAGGAAAGATTGTCAAGGAATACAGCAAGATATGGATCATTTGGAAAGTCGGGCAGAGAAATGTCAGATGGAGTTTAATCCAGAGCAGTGTGAGGTGATCCATCTTGGGAGGTCAAATGCAAGAGGAAAGTATACAGTAAAAGACAGGATCCTTAGGAACATTGATATACAGAGGGATCTTGCGGTGTGAGACCTGAGCTCCCTGACAGTGGCAACACAAGGGAATGAGGAGGTAAAGAAGGCACACAGCATACTTACCTTCAATAGTCAGGGGATAGAGGATAAACGTTGACAAGTCGTGCTGTAGCTGTATGAAACTTCAGTCGAGAGTGTGCTGCTGGAAAAGCACAGCAGGTCAGGCAGCGTCCGAGGAGCAGGGAAATTCGGGTAAAAGCCTCAGGAATGAAGCTGGGAGCCCCGGGGGTGGACAGATAAATGGGAGGGGGGTGGGGCTGGGGGAAAGGTAGCTGAGAGTGCAATAGGTGGATGGAGGTGGGGGTAAAGGTGATAGGTCGGGGAGGAGGGTGGAGTGGATAGGTGGGAAGGGAGATGGACAGGTGGGACAGGTCATGAGGGCGGTGCTGAGTTGGAAGGTTGGAACTGGGGTAAGGTGGGGGGGAGGAATTGAGGAAACTGGTGAAATCCACATTAATGCTGTGGGGTTGAAGGGTCCTTAACAGTAACCCTAACCCTCCAACCCTATCACTTTCACCCCCACCTTCATCTACCTATCACATTCACAGCTACCTTTTCCCCAGCACCAACCCCTCCTATTTCGATTCTCCTGCTCCTCAAAGTTTGGGAGAAGATTTGTAGCTTGGGTGCTCGTTGTTGTGGTTCTGTTCGCCGAGCTAGGAATTTGTGTTGCAGACGTTTCGTCCCCTGTCTAGGTGACATCCTCAGTGCTTGGGAGCCTCCTGTGAAGCGCTTCTGTGATGTTTCCTCCGGCATTTATAGTGGTTTGTATCTGCCGCTTCTGGTTGTCAGTTCCAGCTGTCCGCTGCAGTGGTCGGTAATGAATGCCGAAAGAATCGAATCCTTCCACCATGTGTCAGATACAGACCACCAGTCAACAACCCACAGGCCAGGGACACAGCCAGACACAACGGATTCAGGATGATCCAGGTAATGATTACAGACGCTCACAACAGACTTCACAAATATAGACAAGAAATTGCACGCCAAAAATCGTTAATTTCAAAAAGCACCAATCAGGAATGGACCCGAACCATAGAACAGGCCGTCACCATAGGACAGAACAGGATCACACACCGCAAAAAAACAGCACTAAAAGAAAAAAAATGGCCAAACTAACACACAACAGAGAGGACACCACAACACACTCCTGGGTTAGAAATCTCTCCCACAGACAGCTCACAGACATGGAAAGAACAATACTGGCCAAGGGACTCAACTACAACCACAGGGACGTCAAGACAGCAGATTTCCTAGCAGCACTAGAATGCACACTCAGAAACAATGGACTGACAGAAGAGACACAACAAACAGTGAGACAAAGTATTGTACCCCTGATAACAAGGAAAAGACAAACACATAACCTCAACACCAAGGAGAGGGAAGCACTAAAATCACTAAGAAACGATAAGAACACAATCATACTACCAGCAGACAAAGGCAGAATGACGGTCATCCTGGACAAAGCACACTACATCCAAAAAGCACAACAACTACTTGCAGATACCAACAGCTACCAAAAGAGTGAGTTTGACCCCACCCCACAGCTCACCAATAGGATAAACAACACACTGAGGAACCTACAAAGAAACGGACAGATAACCAGGTTTGACCTACAGAGACTGAAACCTGAAAGCAACAACACCCCCAGATTCTATGGACCACCTAAAGTGCACAAACCAGACATCCCACTCAGACCCATAGTATCACTCCCAGGGACACCACCACACAAACTGGCTAAAGAGCTACAGCAGAAACTGAAACACCTGATCAGCGGATCCAGACACTCTATACAGTCAACACAGGAATTCTAGGACATCAGAAATATACACATAGACAAGGAAGAAACTATGGTCTCATTTGATGTAACAGCACTCTTCACCTCTATCGACAAAACCCTAGCCAGAGAAACAATAGCCAACCTGCTGGACATACAGAACAGACAACAGGACATTGAACCTACCAACAAAGACGGCATACTCAAACTACTGGACCTGTGCCTCACAACACACTTCACATTCAACAACCAAATATATGAACAAATCAACTACACACCCATGGGCTCACCCATCTCTGGACTCATAGCAGAAGCGGTAATGCAAAGATTAGAACAAACAGTCTTACCGCAAATTCAACCCAAACTCTGGGTCAGATATGTGGATGACACCTTTATAATCATTAAAAACACAGAAATAGAAAACACACACCGGATCATCAACGCCACACTCACAGGAATCCGATTCACTCGAGAGGAAGAAAAGGACAACCAACTCCCATTCCTAGACGTGATGGTACAGAGAACACCGAACGGAGAATTCACCACAAAGGTAGACAGGAAAGCCACACACACAGACCAAGTCCTGACTACGAAAGCAACCACCCCAACACACATAAAAGAAGTTGCATCAAGACACTATTCAAAAGGGCCACAACACACTGCAGTACACCAGAACTGCAAAAAGAGGAAGAGGAACACCTATACAAGGTATTCGCCAAAAACGGATACCCGCGCAATTTCATCAACAGATGCCTAAGGGAAAGACAATGGAACGAGGACTTGCCGCAACCCAAAGGACTAGCCACACTACTATACATCAAGAGCGTTTCCGAACTGACAGCCAGACTACTGCGACCACTAGGACTCATAACAGCAACAAACCAACAGCCACGCTCAGACAACAACTCACCAGAACGAAGGACCCGATACCCAGCATGAGCAAAACCAATGTAGTGTACAAAATCCCATGCAAGGACTGCACAAAACACTACATAGGACAAACAGGAAGACAGCTAATGATCTGCATCCATGAACACCAACTAGCCACGAAACGCCACGACCAGCTATCCTTAGTAGCCACACACACAGATGACAAGCAACATAAATTCAACTGGGACAACACTACTATTATAGGACAAGCCAAACAGAGAACAGCCAGGGAATTCCTAGAGGCATGGCACTCCTCCACAGATTTAATCAATAAGCACATCGACCTGGACCCAATATACCGGCCACTGCAACGGACAGCTGGAACTGACAACCGGAAGCGGCAGATTCAAACCACTACAAATGCTGGAGGAAAGATCACAGAAGCGCTTCACAGGAGGCTCCCAAGCACTGAGGATGTCACCTAGACAGGGGACGAAATGTCTGCAACAGAAATTCCCTGCTCCTTGGATGCTGCCTGATCTGCTGTGCTTTTCCAGCACCACACTCTCTACTCTAATCTCCAGCATTTGCAGCTCTCACTTTCTCCTGTATGAAACTTCAGTCAGGCCATATTTGGAATACAGTGTTCTGGTCACTATGCTACAGGAAGGATGTGGAGGTTTTGGAGAGGGGGCAGAACAGGTTTACCAGGAAAAAGCCTGCATTAGAGGGCATTAGCTATAAGGAAACCTTGGACAAACTTGGATTGCTTTTGCAAAAGTGATGAAGGCTGAGGGCGACTTGATAGATTATAAAATTATGAGCGGCACGGACAGGGGAGATAATTGGGGTCCTTTTCCCTGGGGCATAAAATTAAGGTGAGAGGGGAAAGATTAAAGGAGATGTGCAAGGCAATGTTATTACACAGAGGGTGGTGGTGCCTGGAATATGCTGCCAGGGGAGATGGTAGGAGCAGATACAATAGCAATTTTTTAGGGGCATTTAGACAGAGATTTAAACAGGCAGGAAATAGAGGCAAATAGACCATCAGCAGGCCAGTGGGATTAGGTTAGAATGACATCACAGACCCGGTGGGCTGAAGGGCCTGTTCCATGACTGGTAGCCTTGTAGAGCGAGCACATGATGTCCGCTAGCCCCACCTTCCAACAACATCACAGAGTGGGACTGGTGATGTTGTAACAATGTCACTGGGCTAGAAATTCAGGTGCTGGATTAGTGGTGCTGGAAAAGCACAGCAGTTCAGGCAGCATCCAAGGAGCTTCGAAATCTCCTCGGATGCTGCCTGAACTGCTGTGCTCTTCCAGCACCACTGATCCAGAATCTGGTTTCCAGCATCTGCAGTCATTGTTTTTACCTCGTAGAAATTCAGGTGCTCAGGATGATGCTCTGAAGGCATGGATTCAAGTTCCCACCACAGGTAGATTTGAGTTCAATTTTTAAAAAGTGGCAATTTTAAAAAAAGCTGCCCAATAGTGACCATATAGCTGTTGCTGATTGTTGTAAAAACTCACCTCTGTTTATTTCAGGGAAGGAAACCTGCCAACTAGATGGTATGAAGGTAAATACAATGGATTTCCAGAGACTTTGGGATTCGGGTGCAGAGATCTTTAAAACGTCACAAATAGGTGTAGAAAATAATCAATAAGCTAATGGAATGCTGTTTTTTTTATATCTAGAGCACTGGAATACAAGGATATAGAAGTTATGCTGCAGTTATACCAAACCCTGGTTAGGCCCCACTGGGAGTACAGTGAGCAGGTCTGGGCACCACACCTTAGGAAGGTAAGATTGGCCTCAGAGAGAGTACAGTGCAGGTTTACAAGAATGATACGTGGACTTCAGGGGTTAAGTTTTGAACAGAGATTAGATAAATTAGGCCTGTTTTCTCTAGGATTTAGATTAACGATTAATCTGACCATAGTCTTCAAGTTATTAGCAGGAAAAGGCAGGGTCAATAAAGATAAATTATTTCCACTGTTTGGGGATTCTAGAACTAGGGGAGCAGTCTGAGAATGAGGGCCAGACCGTTCAGGAGAGGCATTAGGAAGCACTTGTACACACACACAGGGAGGGAGAGGTTTGGAATTCTCTTCCACAAACAGCAGTGGATAATGGTTCAGTTGTTAATATTAAATCTAAGATAGATAAACATTTGTTAAGCAAAGGTATTAAGGGATATGGGTCAAAGGCAGGTATGTGGAGTTAGGCTACAGAGCTCATTGAGTGGTGGGACAGGCTCAAGGGGCTGAATGGCCTACTCCTGTTCCTAAAGTTCTTTCGGCATGGAAATCTGCCATCCTTATCCAGCCTGGCCGACATGTGCCTCCAGAACCATGCCAATGGCATTGACTCTTAACCTCGCCCTGAAATGGTATAGCAGGTCATTCAGTCCCAAGGCAATTAGGGATGGATAAGAGATGCTGTCCTTATACAAGTGATGCCCCACAACCCAGGAACAATAAAAAGCACTTGGAGAAACATTGTTTCTGAAAAATAAACTCTGGATCTACTCAGCAGGTTAACCTTGCTACAGTGTTGTTGGATATTAGAACTTCAGGAACAAAGCATTAGAGTATTACAGCAACACATTTATCACACTGCACATTAACTGCTGCACAGTGTCAGATTCTGTAAATGTAACTAGCAATGGAAAGTGACTGGGAGAAAGCATTAACCAATGTTCTTTTGTTTTTAAAGTGCATGAATCTTTTATAACTGATTGGAGCAGCTTTTAACGGCCCCACAAGGCAGTTGACCCAGTTTCTTCATTCTTGCTTTCGTCAATATGATTAGCTGTCCCAGTTCCCAAGCTGGCTTCTGTCATGTTGTGTTAGAACATTGTCCTTTAACCTGCCTGAACTTTCTGGGGTACGAGAGAGTCCAGTTGGGACAAGAGGATGAAAGTGGTAGAAAAGTGATCAAGTGGCAAACAAGCAGAAAATCCACTTTAATTAACTTGACAATTCTATTCACGAAAGTAAGATGGATAAGTTAGCCTATGCGATAGGTATTTCCGACACCCCTCCCCCAAGTCCCTCCTCCCTACCTTTTACCTTAGCCTACTGGACACACTTTCCTCATTCCTGAAGAAGGGCTTATGCCCGAAACTTCGATTCTCCTGTTCCCTGGATGCTGCCTGACCTGCTGCGCTTTTCCAGCAACACATTTTCAGCTCAAGTTAGCCTAGCAATCTTGTGGTGCAGTGGTAGTGGCCATACCTCTGGGCTAGAAAGTCTGGGTTCAAGTTTCACATAAATAGGAGGTGTGTAATAATGTGTCTAGTTACAAATAATTGTTGTGAGGTGTGGTGGATGTCAATTGTTGAGGTAATGCTGCACCATTATAGTTTTAAAACTGAATCTAAGTTCTGTAAAAAGGTTTAATTATTAATGACAAAATGTCCTTTTCAAAAATGAATCATTCATTTCTTGAAAACACTTTGTTCAGAAAACCGAAGTAGACCATTGACTTCGCTGAGGAGCAGTCGGGAAAATTTGTTTTGGTTGATGAAGTGATGGAGATAAGAACTGGCTGGTTCATCTGAGCTTCGCCATCCAGAGCAACCCTCAGGCCCTCACCCCAAGTGTTGCTTTTAATTGTTTCCTGAATATTGCATGAGTTTTGCCTCTATCTGAGAGACTATTCTGAGTATTGGTTGCTCTTGGTGTGAAGAGGCATTTCCTGGTATCAGTTCTAAATTTGCTCTCTACGGTTACCGAGTTTGCCTCACTGTCTGCTTTCATGGATATTTTAAAGATCATTTGCCAGAATATACCATTGTTGCCTCTCACCTGCTCTCATTACTTGGACTTATGACATTAACTGATGGTGCTTGCCTCTAATGCCTGGGTGTCCTGGTGACTGAACAAAACACAGCATACTCAATATGTTTCCCATATTCCACTTTGGGAATATTTCATTGGCTACAAAGTGCTGAAGTACATCCTGAGATCGTGAAAGGTGCTATGCAAACACAAGTCAACCTTTCCTTTTCACTGGCTCACTAAAACACTATCCAGTTTGCATTTGTTTAACTCTGACGTGCTGTACTGTACATATGACTACATAGAATTTGCAGGAAAGGTCATTGAGCCGAATCAGTCTATTTTCAATATTCCATTCATGTAATTTGTTTTTCTGTTCTGATATTTTGAGAATTCCGACTCTCTCCGTTCCTTGACTTCAGTACTTCACATCATTCATAAAGTGCACATGTTGTCAATATTTTTCCTTTCAATACTTTACCTTCACCTTCATCTGCAACAGCTCTGCCCACCTATACTTTCCATCTCAATTGCTGTTGTATTTCTCAAGTTGCCAGGCCCCAGCCCTTGATTGACTCTGACAGCAAATTTGACTTTGAGAGTGGTTCTGACAGATTTCCCAAATGAAAAGTTCTGTAAATTTTCTTGAACCTCAATTTTGGAAAAAAATTAACAAAGCCAAACTAACATTAAGTGTAAAGTTAAATTCTGTGGTGTACATCACCCCCCCCCCCCCCCCCCACTCCCAAGGGAAGGTATTTAATGGGAGAATACTTACTTAAAAATACCAATATCTAAAGCACAAATCATAGAATCTCTACAAAAGTATATAGAATCCCCAGACTATTCAGCCCATCAAGTTCACACCAACTCTCCGAAAATCACCTCACCTAGATACCATAACCTTGCATTCACCATGGCTACTCCACCTAGTCTGCCCATCTGTGCACACTATGGACAATTTCCCATGGCCAATGTACCTAATCTGTACATCTTTGGACTGTGGGAGGAAACCAAAGTGTGCAGACAAAAGATAGACACAGGAAAAATGTGCAAACGCCACACAGGCAGTCGCCTGAGGCTGGAATCAAACCCAGGTCCCTGTGGTGTGAGGCAGCACCATTAACCACTGAGCTTCTGTGCCACCCAAAATGAAGTGCAAGGTACCCAGTTCTATGTTGAAACTTTATTGCTGGAACAGCACAGCAGGACAGGCAGCATCCAGGGAACAGGAGATTCGACGTTTCGGGCACAGGCCCTTCTTCGGCCTGTGCCCGAAACGTCGAATCTCCTGTTCCCTGGATGCTGCCTGACCTGCTGTGCTGTTCCAGCAATAAAGTTTCAACTTTGATCTCCAGCATCTGCAGACCTCACTTTCTCCTCGAAGTACCCAGTTCTATCACATGACGCTAAGAACGAATGGAAATTGAATGAACTATACACTGAGGGCACTCAATCAGTTGGGAGGTACCATGACATATAAGTTGAGCAACAAATATAAGTCCCAAATATAAGTTGAGCAACAAAGTAATGATTGAATTATACAGCTTTTCCTACGCAATTCAGATGGCCTATACCTCCTCAAAACCATCTTATGAAAGGATTCATACTGTCAGCAAATGTTTAGAGTCATAGAGTCATAGAGATGTACAACATGGAAACAGACCCTTTGGTCCAACCCGTCCATGCTGACCAGATATCCCAACCCAATCTCGTCCCATCTGCCAGCACCCAACCCACATCCCTCCAAACTCTTCCTATTCATATACCCATCCAAATACCTCTTAAATGTTGCAATTGTACCAGCCTCCACCACTTCCTCTGGCAGCTCATTCCACACACGTACCACCCTCTGTGTGAAAACGTTGCCCCTTAGGTCTCTTTAATATCTTTCCCCTCTCACCCTAAACCTATGCCCTCTAGTTCTGGACTCCCCGACCCCAGGGAAAAGACTTTCTCTATTTATCCTATCCATGCCCCTCATAATTTTGTAAACCTCTATAAAGTCACCCCTCAGCCTCCGACGCTCCAGGGAAAACAGCCCCAGCCTGTTCAGCCTCTCCCTGTAGCTCAGATCCTCCAACCCTGGCAACATCCTTGTAAATCTTTTCTGAAGCCTTTCAAGTTTCACAACATCTTTCCGATAGGAAGGAGACCAGAATTGCATGCAATATTCCAACAGTGGCTTCACCAATGTCCTGTACAGCCGTAACATGGCCTCCCAACTCCTGTACTCAATACTCTGACCAATAAAGGAAAGCATACCAAACGCCTTCTTCACTATCCTATCTACCTGTGACTCCACTTTCAAGGAGCTATGAAGCTGCACACCAAGATCTCTTTGTTCAGCAACACTCCCAAGGACCTTACCATTAAGTGTATAAGTCCTGCTAAGATTTGCTTTCCCAAAATGCAGCACCTCGCATTTATCTGAATTAAACTCCATCTGCCACTTTTCAGCCCATTGGCCCATCTGGTCCAGATCCTGTTGTACTCTGAGGTAACCTTCTTCGCTGTCCACTACACCTCCAATTTTGGTGTCATCTGCAAGTTACTAACTGTACCTCTTATGCTCGCATCCAAATCATTTATGTAAATGACAAAATGTAGAGGGCCCAGCACTTATCCTTGTGGCACTCCACTGGTCACAGGCCTCCAGTCTGAAAACCAACCCTCCACCACCACCCTCTGTCTTCTACCTTTGAGCCAGTTCTATATCCAAATGGCTAGTTCTCCCTGTATTCCATGAGATCTAACCTTGCTAATCAGTCTCCTATGGGGAACCTTGTTGAACGCCTTACTGAAGTCCATATAGATCATATCTACTGCTCTGCCCTCATCAATCCTCTTTGTTACTTATTCAAAAAACTCAATCAAGTTTGTGAGAAACGTAAAAATAAAAGTGGGTGGCACGGTGGCTCAGTGGTTAGCACTGCTGCCTCACAGCGTCAGAGACCCGGATTCAGTTCCCGCCTCAGGCGACTGACTGTGTGGAGTTTGCACGTTCTCCCCGTGTCTGCATGGGTTTCCTCCGGGTGCTCCGGTTTCCTCCCACAGTCCAAAGATGTGCAGGTCAGGTGAATTGGCCACGCTAAATTGCCCGTAGTGTTAGGTAAGGGGTAAATGTAGGGGTATGGGTGGGTTGTGCTTCGGCGGGGTGGTGTGGACTTGTTGGGCTGAAGAGCCTGTTTCCACACTGTAATGTAATCTAAAGGAATGAGCCATGATTTCCCACGCACAAAGCCATGTTGACTATCCCGAATCAGTCCTTGCCTTTCCAAATACATGCACATCCTGTCCCTTAGGATTCCCTCCAACAACTTGCCCACTACTGTCGTCAAGCTCACCGGTCTATAGTTCCCTGGCTTGTCCTTACCACCCTTCTTAAACAGTGGCATCACGTTTGCCAACCTCCAGTCTTCCGGCACCTCACCTGTGACTATCGATGATACAAATATCACAGCAAGAGGCTCAGCAATCACTTCTCTAGCTTCCCACAGAGCTCTCAGATACACCTGATCAGGTCCTGGGGATTTATCCACTTTTAACCATTTCAAGACATCCAGCACTTCCTCCTCTGTAATCTGGACATTTTGCAAGATGTCACCATCTATTTCCCTACAGTCTATATATTCCATATTCTTTTCCACAGTAAATACTGATGCACGATATTCATTTAGTATCTCCCCCATTTTCTGTGGCTCCACACAAAGGCCAGCTTGCTGATCTTTGAGGAGCCCTATTCTCTCCCTAGTTACCCTTTTGTCCTTAATATATTTATAAAAACCCTTTGGATTCTCCTTAATTCTATTTGCCAAAGCTATCTCATGTCCCCGTTTTGCCCTCCTGATTTCCCTCTTAAGTATGCTCCTACTTTCTTTATACTCTTCTAAGGATTCACTCGATCGATCCTGTCTATACCTGACATATGCTTCCTTCTTTTTATTAATCAAACCCTCAATTTCTTTAGTCATCCAGCATTCTCTATACCTACCTGCCTTCCCTTTCACCCTGACAGGAATATACTTTCTCTGGATTCTTGTTATCTCATTTCTGAAGGCTTCCCATTTTCCAGCCGTCCCTTTACCTGCGAACATCTGCCTTCAATCAGCTTTCAAAAGTTCTTGCCTAATACCGTCAAAATTGGCCTTTCTCCAATTTAGAACTTCAACTTTTAGATCTGGTCTATCCTTTTCCATCACTATTTTAAAACGAATAGAATTATGGTTGCTGGCCCCAAAGTGCTCCCCCACTGACACCTCAGTCACCTGCCCTGCCTTATTTCCCAAGAGTAGGTCAAGTTTTACACCTTCTCTAGTTGGTACATCCAGATACTGAATCAGAAAATTGTCTAGTACACACTTAAGAAATTCCTGTCCATCTAAACCTTTAACACTATGGCAGTCCCAGTTGATGTTTGGAAAGTTAAATCCCCTACCATAACTACCCTATTATTCTTACAGATAGCTGAGATCTCCTTACAAGTTTGTTTCTTAATTTCCCTCTGACTATTGGGGGGTCTATAATACAATCCCAATAAGGTGATCATCCCTTTCTTATTTCTCAGTTCCACCCAAATAATTCCCTGGATGTATTTCCAGGAATATCCTCCCTCAGCACAGCTATCCCTTATCAAAAATGCCACTCCCCATCCTCTCTTGCCTCCCTTTCTATCTTTCCTGTTGCATTTGTATCCTGGAACATTAAGCTGCCAGTCCTGCCCATCCCTGAGCCATGTTTCCATAATTGCTATGATATCCCAGTCCCATGTTCCTAGTCATGCCCTGAGTTCATCTGCCTTCCCTATTAGGCCCCTTGCATTGAAATAAATGCAGTTTAATTTATTAGTCCTACCTTGTCCCTGACTGTTTGACTCACTTCTGTTCTCAGCTGTACCCGACTCAGATCGATCTCTTTCCTCACTATCTTCCTGGGTCCCACCCCCCCCCCCCCCCCCATCTTACTCTTTTAAATCCTCCCAAGCAGTTCTAGCAAATTTCCCTGCCAGTATATTAGTCCCCTTCCAATTTAGGTGCAATCCATCCTTCTTGTACAGGTCACTTCTACCCCAAAAGAGATTCCAATGATCCAAAAATGTGAATCCTTCTCCCATACACCAGCTCCTCAGCCATGCATACATCTGCTCTATCCTCCTATTCCTGCCCTCACTGGCTCGTAGCACTGGGAGTAATCCAGGTATTACTACCCTTGAGGACCACCTTTTTAAATTTCTGCCTAACTCTCTGTAATCTCCCTTCAGAGTCTCAACCTTTTCCCTTCCTATATCGTTGGTTCCAATGTGGACAATGACCTCCTGCTGGCCCCTCTCCCCCATGAGAACATTCTGCACCCTCTCTGAGACATCCTTGATCCTGGCACCAGGGAAACAACACACCATTCTGCTTTTTCTCTGCTGGCCACAGAAACATCTGTCTGTCCCTTGGACTACAGAATCCCCTAACACAATTGATCTCTTGGAAGCCGACGTACCCCTCGTTGCACTTAAAGTAAAAGATTGAAAGCTTAGCCCTGGTAATAAAATATTTCTGTTTGAGCTGAGCAATGTCTGCAGGATGCACTCATAAGACTGGACAGAGGGGTCTGTGAGACTGAACAGAGGGGTCGGTCAGTCTGGACAGAGGGGTAGGTGAGTCTGGACAGAGGGGTTTGTGAGACTGGACAGAGGTGTCGGTGAGACTGAATGGAGTGGTCAGTGAGACTGGATAGAGGGGTTTGTGAGACTGGACAGAGGGGTCTGTAAGATTGGACAGAGGAGTCTGTGAGACTGGACAGAGTGGCCTGTGAGCCTGGACAGAGGGGCCTGTGAGTCTGGACAGAGGGGTCGGTGAGACTGATTGGAGTGGTCTGTGAGACTGAATGGAGTGGTCTGTGAGACTGGACAGAGGGGCCTGTGAGACTGGACAGAGGGGTCTGTGAGACTGGACAGAGGGGTCTGTAAGACTGGACAGAGGGGTCTGTGAGACTGAATGGAGTGATCGGTGAGACTGGACAGAGGGGCCTGTGAGACTGGACAGAGGGGCCGGTGAGACTGAATGGAGTGGTTGGTGAGACTGGACAGAGGGGCCTGTGAGACTGGACAGAGGGGCCGGTGAGACTGAATGGAGTGGTTGGTGAGACTGGACAGAGGGACCTGTGAGACTGGACAGACGGGCCGGTGAGACTGAATGGAGTGGTCGGTGAGACTGGACAGAGGGGCCGGTGAGACTGAATGGAGTGGTTGGTGAGACTGGACAGAGGGGTCTGTGACACTGGACAGAGGGGCCTGTGAGACTGGACAGAGGGGTCTGTGAGACTGAATGGAGTGGTCTGTGAGACTGGACAGAGGGGTCTGTGAGACTGAACAGAGGGGTCGGTGAGTCTGGATAGAGGGGTCTGTGAGACTGGACAGAGGGGTCTGTGAGACTGGACAGAGGCGCCTGTGAGACTGGATAGAGGGGTCTGTGAGACTGGATAGAGGGGTCTGTGAGACTGGACAGAGGGGTCTGTGAGACTGGACAGAGGAGTCTGTGAGAAGGTTCATTTACTCCGCCTCGTATCCAGGTCATAATCCTTCTGAACAGGCCCAATTTGAACCAAGGGACACGTCAGTATTGTTGAGTTACAACATGCATTTTGTATTTACACGGTGTGTACTAAGTGAGATAGCTTCTCATTTACAGTCAGAACTAATTATATCTGAATGACATATGAATGTTCCAGTTTGACAATTAATATTCCATTTGATTTTCCAGGAAGTGTGCAATTCTGCTGAGATTAACTGACCTTTCATGTTATTTTGCAATGACTCATGTGGATTATTTAAGGTGAGCCACAATTGAAGAGACACAGATAATTTTTAAAGTGTGTTCCTGAAATGGGCATTTAACCAACCTTTCAGACTTTTTGACTGTTAAAGTTACAATCATCCTGGCTGGGTGAGAATGGATTCTCTTCCTAACGTCACAGTGCATGCACCTATCCCTCAGGCACCACAGCAGTTCAAGCAGATTTACTCTCATAGGATGGACCATTAGTTACTTTTGAGAGGCACCCCATCAGATATTCTTCTGGACACAGTCACTGAGAATCAGTAACATCTTGGCTGCAAGGAACTGCCTATAAGTATCCTGAAGGCACAGTTTCCCACTGACACAAAATTGCTTACACAGAGGGTGGCACGGTGGGCACGGTGGCTCAGTGGTTAGCACTGCTGCCTCACAGCGCCAGGGACCCGGGTGTGATTCCACCTCAGGCGACTGTATGGAGTTTGCACATTCTCCCCGTGTTTGCATGGGGTTCCTGCGGGTGCTCCAGTTTCTCCCACAGTCCAAATGTGAGTAGTCATGGAGAGTGCAGGGTTATAGGGTGGGTCTGGGTGAGATGCTCCTTCAGAGCATCAGTGTGGACTCACAGCCAGTTGGCCTAGTTCTACATTGTAGGGTGATCTAACAACACAACCAAATTACTCACAATTACAAACCACTCAGAACCTTATTAAAGTTCAGAAAGGATCTGTGAAATGACCCCAAGGTTTGGGAATCTCAGCATTGGTGCTGCCTTTTCCAGACCATACAATCATAACCTACAGACGGCCACTCAGCCCATTGTGTCTGTGTTGGCTCTATGGAAGATCTTACCAATTATTCTAAATATTTTCTCCCTACTTGCTCTCCCTGAACTCTTCAATCATTTTGAACTCCTCACATTGAATCTCCCTTTCACCTTCTTATCTCTAATGATAACAATCTCAGCTTCTCTGGGAGCTGAAATCTCTCATTCCCGTGACCATTGTCGTCAATCTTCGCCGCACATTCTCCAAGGCTTTGACATTCTTCCTCCATTCTCTGACTCCTCTGAAGATGGACACAATTCTCTGACTCCTCTGAAGATGGACACAATTCTCTGGACTGGACCAGATCAGTGATTTATAAATGTGCATCCTAACTTTCATGCTTTTGTACTTTATATCTTTGCAAATAAAGTCAAACATCCTGTAACTACCTCATCAACCCACCCTGCTCCTCTCTCAATGATTTGTTTACATACACCAAGCCATATCACCCGCTGGCAAGGACTGCGGTCAGTCAGCTCAGTCAGTTGGATAGCTGGGTATGTGTTGCAGTGTGACACTAACAGCATGGGTTCAATTTCTGCTTCGTAAAGTCTCTCCTTCTTCGCCCCTCCCCTTGCCTGAAGATTGCTGATCCTCCAATTAAACCACCACTAGTCATCTCTCTTTACTGGGGGGACTGTGGCTATGGTGAAGTCACTGTTTCTGAGCTCACTATCCACATTAAACTTGGCATTTCTGGAACAAAAGTATACTTGCCATTAATACCAAGAGGCAAATGTAACTGGGACATGTGCAGAGAATCGATGTTACTTGTCGGCAATAACATTGAGAAGAGTTTTGAGAGGATTATTAACTAAGGCCTAAGCCAATCAGACCTGTTGTGATATATAGATGGGTGGAGCAATCTCTACATCTTGTTTTATATCCAGTCAGTCAACAAATATCCTTTTGAGGTGATCAAATTATCTCTCATTTTCTCCCCACCAAATTTCACCCCTCCCCTCTCCTCCCCAGAGTCATTTTGTGACATGGTTCTAAATATCAAAGGCTCATCCTATGTTATAAGTGTATGGAGACTGGAAGTCCTTTAACACCTTACTGACATGATCATTCTTCCCAGAAGAACACTGACAGAGATTGCTGTTGAGCTTATCGTTGACAGGGTATTGAGATGAAGAGGTTCCCTGTCTTCACCCAGTGTTTATTTTCCAATATAGAATGGCTCATGGTCGACAGGTAAACACGTTAGTGAGTGGTCCCTCTTTATTCCAGGACCAAAGGCTGATTTTAGCAACCTCCTTAACCAGTCTGGATAAAACTGGACTCATCCCATCTCTCAACATGTCGAAGATCTCAAGATAATGCAACTTACAGCAACAAGAAGCTCAAAACGCTATCATTATCCTAGAGGTCACTATTAATCAGATCTGAATTGGACCAACCACATAAACACAGTGTCTACAAGAGCAGGTCAGAAGCTAGGAATACTGCAGCCAGTAACTCACCTCCTGATTCCCCAAAGTGTGTCCACCATCTACAAGGCACAAGTCAGGAGTGTGATGGAATACTCCCCACTTGCCCCTGGATGGGAGCAGCTCTAACAACACTCAAGAAGCTCGATACCATCCAGGTCAAAGCAGCCGCTTGATTGGCACCACATCCACAAACAGCCACTCCCTCCACCACCGATGCTCAGTAGTAGCAGTGTATACTCTCCACAAGATGCACTGCAGAGATTTACTAACGATCCACAGAAAACACCTTCCAAACCCATGATCACTTCCATTTAGAAGGACAAAGGCAGCAGATACATGGGAACACCACAACCTACAAATTCCCCCCCGAGCCACTCACCCCCTCTGGAAATATATCAGCCATTCCTGTTGTTGGGTCAATATCCTGGAAATTCCTCCCTTAGGGAATTGTGGGTCATCCTACAGCAGGTGGACTACAGTGGTTCAAGAAGGCAGCTCACCCCAACTTCTCAAGGGGGCAACTAGGGACGGGCAATAAATGCCAGTGACACTAATATGATGTAATTGAGTAAAAACAAATATTGTTGGAAACTTAGCATATGAGGAAATGTCACACTGAATCATCAACAATGATCAGTGAAATATAAATCATGCTAGTTTTCTCATTAAGGCAACTTAAGCAAACATCAATTACGCAACATGTTCATCACTTACCTACAAGAACACCAGGTAAATGTGTCAGTAAATGCTTGGGTTAACTGCACTAACCTTTCTCTCATCTCTCATAAACAGCAATGAAAATTGAACAATGAGTGATTGTTGAATTGCCACTTGCTGCAGATACCTAAACGGTGTAAAGCTACCACTGACTATATATAAAACTTCTAAAAATAACAACATCCTCTTGCAAAGCAGCAAGAAGCCTTGTGACACAACTGCTGCCCTCTATCTGGTCTACATAATGACATAGATTTCTTCTGAAACCTTCAGAAAGCTTTGCCATTTATTCCAATTGTATAAATATAGATTTATTTAAACACTCACTGTTCGCTGAAAAGTATTTCTCTTTGTCAAAAAGCAACACAACTCTGCTTTTATTTATCTGGGACTATAAGGGTCAATCTTAATTCTGAATTTCATTTCCCGTAGCCAATTGTGAAACCTATTTGTGTCACAAAATATGAAAACCAAAAGGCAAATGATGACCAGTTTGAGTGATGGGTATATTGGTGAGTGCAAATAAAAGCAACATATTGTGGATGCTGGAAATCTGAACTAAAGACAGAGAATGCTGGAGAAACTCAGCAGGTCTGGCAACATCTGTAGAGAGAGAGAGAGACAGAGTTAATGTTTCAAGACTGATATGAAGCTCTGAAGAATTACACAGTTGTGAAACGTTAACTCTGTTTCTCTCGCCACAGATGCTGCCTGACCTGCTGAATTTCTCCAATATCATTAAGTTCAATGGCAAGGTATGTCATAGATTCACTCTGTGACCTTCCAGAGGTGCTGTTCCCAAACTTTTAGTTGTGTTCCCATGAGGTGAGAGCATGGAGTATCCTATTGGAAGATCAAATTAAGGGGATGTTATCTGGGATCAATCCTAGTTCCTCTTCTCACAGTGAGATTGATAAGAAAGGGGATTACCGCTTACCATCCACTACCCACCTACTCCCCTCTCCCTGGTCAGAGATGGGGATTCAACAAAATGAAAGAGAAAAGCAGTGACTCAGTTTGACATGCCTCAATAGGGTTTTGTGTATCAGTGATTCAGCAATAAGAAAGAACATCACTCACTGAGTTGATGTACAATTTTTACAGATGCTGTACATGTTTTACAATTTTTAAACAGGACCTACACAAATAAACTCAAGAGTTCAATATTGAATTAATACTTCCACAATGCACCTTATTAACTGTTGTTGTTTAACAAGTAAGTATCCCATTAAACTACAAATCCCAGCCCTGGGTTAGTGACTAACCACTGTCACCTCACAGGCACGTGGTTGTGGCTGAAGTTTTATTCTGTGAGCGTTGAGTTCACTGTTCCAGCTCAACTTTCAGGTAGCCTTGACAGAGTCACTGCTATCATAGGGACCCAGCGTTCAAATGGACAATAAACTAAAGCCCTGTCTGTCTGCTCAGTTTTTAAAAATTCTTTCAACAGATGTGGGCTTCATTGAGTGGGCCAGCATTGATTTCCCCTCAACTGCCCTGGAGAAAGTGGTGCTCAGCTGTGTTCTTGGATTATTTCGGTGTGTGTGGTGTAGGGACACATTACAGTGGCAGGGACAGGGACAGCAAAGGCACATTCCAAGTCAGGAATGTTGGTTCAAGTTGGTGGTGTTCCCATGCGTCTGCTAGGCTGGAAAGGTCAGAGGCCTGGCAGGCTTTGTTGACGGAACGTTGATGAACCATCTTGGAAATGGTAAACACTGCTGCCACTTTGCGCTAGAGGTGTTGAGAATGCCAGGCAAGCGGGGGCTGCTTTGCCCTGGATGGTGTCAAACGTCTTGAATATTGTTGGAGTTGCTTCCATCCAATTAATTGAGGAGTATTCCATCACACTCCTGACTTGTACCTTGTAGATGGTGGACAGGCTTTGGGGATCAGATCCCGTGTAACTATTTCAGTGGGAGGAGTTTTCCCTGCTACCCCAGAGCCTGATAATGATACTAGTTGGGTGATAAAGCAGTTCTGGCCATTCTAAATTACTGCTATGAGGACAAATTCATTCTTTCTGCTGCTTGAGTTTCCTTTTGTTGACATCATCCATTCAACCAGTACTTTCCCAAGTTAGCCAGCCACTGGTTAATGTTTCTCAAATAAATGAAATGATCACAACACGTTTTCTTCCATGTGACTGGTTATAGACAACATTCTCACCTTCAACTACACTAAATAAAGAGTGAGGAACACTAAATTGGAACCTTCTGTGCACAGAAAGTTGCTGAACTGTTATTTTTGCTTCTGGTTTTGATAGCACTACACGTTGCATGCAGCGGAAGATCCATCCTGGTTTGCTGCAGATAGATTAACGCTGTTGTGGCTTTTCTTACTGAATCATGAAGTAACTGTGGACAATTTCAAATAAACAATTGGAGTTCAGAGAGCAGACCCTGACCTTTAGTAAGCATGTGCCTTTACTGAACAAACTGGAGATAGCCATGAAGCCTAATCTGACAGCATCTTCCAAATCCACGACCACTTCCACCTAGAAGGACAAGGGCAGCAGGTACATGGGAACCCCACCCCCTGCAAGTTCCCCTCCAAGCCACTCACCATCCTGAACTGGAAATATATTGCCATTCCTTCACTGTCACTGGGTCAAAATCCTATCATTCTCTCCCTAAAGGTATTGTGGGTCAACCCACAGCACATGGACTGCAGCAGTTCAAGAAGCAGCTCACCCCTTACCTACTGAAGGGGCAACTAGGGACAGGCAATAAATATTGACCCAGCCAGCAAACCAACGTCCCATGAATGAATTTTAAAATCTGCCGTCAGAAATGGTGCCAACAAAATGAGTTGGCAGTTGAGAGGGGAAGAGCAGTGCTGTGACTGCATAGGTACATTTACACTTTCCTCTGTTGGCTGCTCATTTTAGCAACATTAACTGAGTGGTGAGGAGCAGGGAATAGGGACAGATCAATCTGACACAATTTGGGTCACTTTCTGCTGCAGCTTCCACTCCCTCCCCCTTCCCCCACCAAGAACACGAACAGTTAAACCATTGGACTTTGGCCGAAGCTTCCTTCCCACAAGACAAAGATTGTAAATGCACATGGAAGGGGCTGCCTGCGTTTAGCTCATGGCTGAGAGTATCTTCACTTGGTGAAGCTGAATCAACTGACACAAGACTCGAACTCTCGACCCCAGGTGAATATTTAAGGCTCATTGCTGGAAGCTGATCTTGAATGGCCATACATTCAGGAGTGAAAGAGTTAACTTTCTTATCTCAGGCAAGCAGAATAAATTCCAGTAAAAAAAACAGCGAAGATTTCCTGCTCTCGTACCATACATCCTATTTTTACTCAGTCCTGTGACAGCTCTTTCCTTCACATTGTGGGGTTTTCCTGGTACTTTATCTCGAATGGTCATAGTGTTGCTGCCAGGAGGGAGTCTCTCAGAGTGAGAGGACTGAACCTCAAATATAACAATAATCTGGTTACAAATTGAAAACCACAGGTTGCCTTTCCTTAGGTTCCTCAAATTTTGAGAATAGAACAGGAACTGCTTGACAATGTCTAAACAGCAGTAAAACTACACGAAGGCACTCGTCCCTTTACACTGCGCAACAAATGATCTGCAGCAGAGCAGTGACAGCTTTTGGTTTGCAACCCTCAATACCATTTCGGAACAATCGTTTCTCCGTGATGTAAAAAAGAAAGAACACCTGCTTCACTAGAAATATTTCTCACATTGGAATTGATCTGAATCCATTATCAGACAAACGTCTGAAAATCCCAATGTTCATTCCCGGGATTGGACACTCGGATTAGCAGCTGAGTTATTCAGGGCGAAAGTGGGTACTGCAGATGCTGGAGATTAGCGGCAAGATTAGAGTGGTGCTGGAAAAGCACAGCTGTTCGGGCAACGTCTGAAGAGCAGAAAAATTAACATGTCAGGCAAAGGGCTTTTGCTCCTCAGATGCTGCCTGACCTGCTGTGCTTTTCCAGCACCACTTTAATCTTGACTCTGCTGAGTTATCCAGTCACCTCTGGGAGCTGGCTTCAAATGCAAGGCATTATATAAATACAAATCCTTCCTTCCTTTCTCCTTTTTAAATACATCAGCACACAGCCAATGGGCGAAGGGCCTTTCTCTGAGTTGTAGACCTCTCTAACTCAATGAGCTCCACATACACTGGCAGTAAGATTAGGCCTTTGGAGAACATCGATGGGAGAAAATGGCCAGGGATTGGAAATTTGCCAAAAAAGGTTCTCATTTTGCAGTGGTAGTGCTCCTGCCTCTGACCAAAAAGTTCAAATCCCACTTGCTCCATTAATGTGCTGTAACATGTCTGAACAGGTTGGTTAAAAATAATGGTGCAACATTGGAACTGATGTGAAGACTTTGAACAGTTTAGCTGGGCTATGGTGGTGCAGAGGAACAGGAGTAGCAGTAGGCCATTCGGCCTCTCAAGCGTGCTCCCCCATTTAATACGATCAGGGCTGATTTGACAACATTCCTCACAACCACTTTCTTGATCTTTCCCCATAACCCTCGATTCCCCGACTGATCAAGAATCTTTCTCAGCCTTAAATCTGCACAAGGACTCTTCCCCCACAGCTCTCTGTGGCAAGGAATTCCAAAGACTCACAACCCTCTGAGAGAAGAAATTCCTCCTCATTTCAGTCTTAAATTGGTGCTGTTGTATTCTGAGACGATGTCCTCTGGTCTTTGACTCTCCTAAAGAGGTACTTAATCTGTTGTTGTCTTGCTGTAAACTTTTTGTGTCCCTCTAGCAACTTGCCTTTCTACCTCTTTCTGCAAATTTGGCTTCAGTGATTCACTTCTCTCCTCCAAGTCATGGAGGCCTGGTAGTGTCCCTACCACTGGACCAGGAGGCCTGGGTAGATATCCCACCTGCTCCAAAGGTATGTAGCATCTCTGAACAGGTTGATAAGAAAATATCTAAAAGTTGACAAAGCAGTTCTGAGACTAAGAGCATGTAGCACCAGCCCAGTGTCACAATGGACACAGTTACAAGCCCATCTCAGAGTGGACAGCATAACTGAGAGGCCAATATCTTTTTTCCCTGTCAGTATCCCAACAGGAAGTTCAAATCACCTTTAAGGGTCAAATGCATCACTGCTACTTTGAACAGAACCAGGTGTTCCACTCAAAGTCCATCATTTTGGAATTCCTCAGAGAGTGACTGTGTTCCGATTTGGAAACTTCTAACTGTACAGTTGCATGTGGCACTTGAAATCCCAGAACATGCTGTAGAACAGAAGCATCATTCAATTTGTTTAATCAGTCCTTGATTTTGTACATCAGTGACAGTAATCTCGAGATTAAAAGAATGAGTAAAGCTCTCTGAATAGTCATTGCTGTGCACCCATGAAAGAAAGTAATAAAAAACCTGACAATTTATAATTTTAAATCCATTTACTGTCCAATTAAATCCATTAATAATATGAGCATGCAAAGATGTAAATGATTGGAGCGAATTTGCATTTTTTAATAACAGAATGTGGTTCCAAAACTCTGGAATGGATCAGAATAATTCTGATGGACAACCACTCTGCTACTAAAATGTAAATGCAATTTGCTTTTAAACAGCAAGAAAACTGTAAAGGACAGAAAATTAAAGCTATAATAATTTTTTTTTTGAAAAGCACAATATTTGAATAAACTCTGCTATAATCTCATATCGATCTTAGTGTCATATTCATATTTTCCAATTTGGAGTGAGCTACAAATGCAGCCTGTGTAACAGCCCCTAGGGGAGGGGCAATGGTGGCATTGTGGCTATATCACTGGGCTAGTAACTAAGCAGCCCAGGCTAATATTCTGGCAGCATGAGCTCAAAGCCCATCTTGGCTCATGGTGAAACTTTAATTCAGTGGAAATCTGGATTGAAGAGCTCACCTCCTGGTAACCACATTATTGCCACTGATTGTCCCTTTAGAGAAGGAATCCTGCCATCCTTACCCAGTTTGTATGTGACTCCACACCCAAAGCAATGTGATTGGCAAAGCCACTCAGTTCTTTGAAACAACTACTGGCCCCACCCAACGACTCCCACATCCCATGAACAAATCTTTTAAAAAATATCCCAAATTTGAAGTAAAATGGTTTGTGCAATGTGCCACAATCCAATGTCAATACAATTGAATCCATATATAGATCAGAGGAAAATATCTCCTGAATGATATTAATCTTCATGTACAATAACTTTCCTGTTTTTGCTCAGTTAGTCCGTTTGCCCTTTCCATGATTCTGTTAGTAAACAGCACAGCAATCAGATGCCATTTGTTGAGAAAGAGCAGCATCTGAGAAAACTCAGATTCACCCCATTTCAATGCCCTGAGCAGGTTTAATAACCTCACAGGAAATTTCAAAGCTTGGCAGCATTTGAAAAAAAGTGAGTGAAATGAAATAAATTACCTATCGCGATTTAGATCTCAGCTTTTTACTGCCTCTCTATCTGATAGCAACTGTTGCTGTGTTTGCACCTGATTCTCTCCTTACCTCATGTCCAGCTTTACTACTGGCTCTGGGCACTGTGGTCATTCAGCCCATTGTCCAGCCTAACTGGTACAGCACAGCTCTGAGAGACCCCTGATCTGTGCCATCCTCAGGAATACATGGACCCCTTTTGGATTTTTGCTGCAGTTGGAACCTGACTGTTTCTTTGCTAACCTTCAGCTTTTTAATCATCTGAATGATGGGAAATACTCAATAAACTCATTGACTGGTGTCCAACCAATCTGTCCTCTTCCAACACTTACCATAAATATCAAATATGTCAAAAATTACACATGCCGTTGTAGTGGGTTTATTTCACTTTACTGACAAATTAAATGGATTGCAATAGACCCTATTAGTAATTATTTAAAGAGGTGATGACTTTGCTAAAATCAGACGTCTAAACCTTCCCTTCAATTAGAAAAAGGAAGAAGAGGTTAGTGACAGCTCTCACCTCAATGATATCACCAGTAACCAAATTGGTGTTGGGTTTTAAATTAACTTGTATTATTTTTTTGTGCGTGGAAGTTGATGGACAAACATTTGACTTTTTTCTGAGAAAGGCATCTGATTAATTTCCTTTAAAAGCTGTTATTATTAAAACAGGTGATTGATAAGAATCGGTCACATCTTGAGTTTGCTGTATCTCTCACACCCACTCTCTTCAATCTTTTATACAAGGTCAGACATGAGCTAATCACTGCCACCACCAGGTGGGGCCACACTCACTCCTGGTGCTGAAGTAAGACTCATGCTATTCAACAGCGCTGGAGGTCATCTGGCCAACGTAAAGTAGGGAGGCAATGGACCACAGGCATTATTACTGGAGACTGTTAACCCAGGTAATGATCAGGGGCGGCACGGTGGCTCAGTGGTTAGCACAGCTGCCTCACAGCACCAGGGTACCAGGCTCGATTCCAGTCTTGGGCGACTGTCTGTGTCTGTGTGAGTTCCTCAGGTGCTGCAATTTCCTCCCACAGTCCAAAGATGCGTAGGTCAGATGAATTGGCCATGCTAAATTGCCCATTGCGATAGGTGTATTAGTCAGAGGAAAGTGAGTCTGGGTGGGTTACTCTTCAGAGGGTCAGTGTGGACTGGTTGGGCCGAAGGGCCTGTTACCATACTGTAGGGAATCTAATCTAATCATGATCAGTGGAACTAGGTTCAAGTCCCACCATGGCAGCTGGTGGTATCGAAATGCCATAAAACCTTGGAATTAAGAGTCTAATGGTGACCATAAAGCATTTGTCAACTGCCAGGAAAAACCCACCAGCTTCACTAAGGTCCTTTAAGAAGGAAATCTGTCATCCTTGACACGTCTGGCCTATATATGACTCCAGACCCACAGCAATGTGGTTGACTCCTAATTGCCTCTGGAAAAGTCAATACTCACTTTGACCAATAAAACCGACATCCTGTGAATGAGCGAAACAAAGAATCATTCATAGGAACAGGAGTAGGTCATTCAGCTCCTCCAGCCTGTTCCACCATTCAGTGAGATCATGGCTGCTCTGTGGCCTAACTCCACATACCTGCCCATGGTCCAGATCCTTAATACCTTTGCTTAACAAAAATTATCTCAAATTTACAATTAGCAACTGATCCAGCAAATCTGCCATTTGTGGAAGAGAGTTCCAAACCTCCCCCACCCTGTGTGTGTCGAAGTGCTTCCTCACATCGTTCCTGAATGGTCTGGCCCTCATTCTCAGTCTATTCCCCGAGTTCTAGAATCCCCAGTCAGTGGAAATGGTTTATCTTTGTCTACCCTGCCTTTTCCTGGCAAAGTTAAAAATCACACAACACCAGGTTATAGTCCAACAGGTTTAATTGGAAGCACACTAGCTGTTAAACCTGTTAAACCAATTAAACCTGTTGGACTATAACCTGGTGTTGTGTGATTTTTAACTTTGTACACCCCAGTCCAACACCGGCATCTCCAAATCATTTTCCTGACAAGGTCTTGACGACTTCGATCAGATCAACCCTTAACCTTCTAATTTCTAAAGAAAACAGATGTGATTTGTGTAATCCCACCTCCTAACTTAACCCCTGAGGTCCAGGTGTCACTCTTGTACTATGTTGTGGTACCTCCAAGGCCAGGATATCCCCTTCCTAAGGTGTAGTGCCCAGATCTGCTCACATTACTCCAAGTGGGGACTGACCAGGGTTTTGTATAACTGCAGCATAACATCTGCATCATTTTCTTCCAATGCTCTAGATATAAAGGACAGCATTCCACTCGCTTTCATGATTATTTTCCACACCTGTTTGTGACATTTGAAAGATCTCTGCACCTGAATCCCAAAGTCTCTTTGGACATCCACTGTATTTAACTTCACACCATCCAGAAACTACCCTGATCTATCTTGTTTTTGCTCCAAAATGGATAGCCTCCTACATACATTGAACTCCACCTACCACAGTCCTGCCCATTCACTTCGTCTATCAATATCCCTTTGTAATTTTATGCTGTAGTCTACATTATCTCTCATGCCTAACTTTATATCATCAGCAAATTTGTATATATGACTTTCTGTACCATTATCCAAATCGTTAATAAATAATGTTGTTAATAAGTCATTAATAAAATTAATGGGACTCCACTGGCCACATCCTGTCAATTGGAGTACTTATCCGTTATCCCTACTTTCTGTCACCTGCCAGTCAACTAATTTCCCAACCAGGTCAATATTTTGCCCTCAATCCTGTGGGCTTCTATCTTTGGTAACAATCTTTATCAAATGCCTTCTGGAAAGCCATATAGACAACATCCACCCATCATGTCTCACCAACTTTTCGAAGGGGTTATCCAATTGGTTGCACTCCCTATGTTTTTTATCCATAGCCCTTCAAATTTCACTTCTTCATCAACTGGTCCAACTGCCCTTTGAAGATAATATTCCTGGACCAGGAACTGTGATTGATTGATTGTTACCACATGTACCGAGATACAGTGAAATGTGTTGTTTTACATGCTATCCAGTGGACAATCCTTTATCCAAAACCCGCAGGACCAGCTATCTTTCGGATTTCAGAAATTTTCAGATAAAGGATTAAATGACATTTTCATAGTAAAATAAAAGAAAAATGACCAAACAGCAGACCCACCTGTGATTACTATGAGCTCTGAGATAGAATTGACACCTGCTAGTGCTGGGCCACACTGCTATGTCACATGTGAGTGACGTGGGCCGAGTGCGTGTGGACTGTTAACTGTTTGCATGCCAAACAACCTTGCTAATGAGAAAACTTCGGACAAAACTTCGGATTTTGAGCTTTTCGGATTTCGGAATTTTGGATAAAGGACTGGCTATCCTTACCATAAAGTGCATTAGGGTAGCAGAACAGAGTGCAGAATACAGTGTTGCAGCTGCAGAGAAGATGCAGAGAGAGAGATCAGAATTAACATTTAAGAAGTCCATTTGCAAGTCTAATAAAAGCGGGGAAGAAACTGTTCTTGAATCTGTTGGTATGTATTTGCAAATGTTGTATTTTCTGCCCTGGGGAAGAGGTTGGCTGAGAGTATAACTGTGGTGGGAGGGGTCTGTGATGATGTTGGCTGCCTTCCTGAGGCAGTGGGAAGTGTAGACGGAGTCAATGGCTTGTGTGATGGACTGGGCTGTGCAGTCTCAGGCAGAACAGTTCCCATACCAAGCTGTGATACATCCGGATAGGTGGCTTTCTATGGTGCATCTCTAACAATTGATAAGAGTAATTGTGGACATGCTGAATTTCCTCAGCCTCCTGAGGAAGTAGAGGCATTGCTGTGCTTTCTTAACCATCATTTCGACATGGCTGGACCAAGACAGATTGTTGGTGATCGTCTCTCCCAGCAACATGATGCTCTCGATCATCTCCACCTCAGGCCCATTGATGCAGTCAGGGGCTGCCCTCCACTCCACTTCTGGGAGTAGATTCTGTAATCTAGGGGCCTAGACTTGAACTCATACACTAGCACAGCAGCTGGAATCGAAACCTAGTTTTAATGATAGTGAGGAGAAAGTGAGAATTGCAAATGCTGGAGATCAGAGTCGAGAGTGTGGTGCTGGAAAAGCATAGCAGGTCAGGCAGCATCCGAGGAGAGGGACAATCGATGTTTCAAGCATAAACCCTTCATCAGGAATGTGGCTGTGACCTGAAGGGGTTAACCTGAGAGATAAATGGGAGGGGGTGGGGCTGGGGAGAAGGTAGCTGGGAATGTGATAAGTTGATGAAGGTGGGGGGGCAAGGTGATAGGTCGGAGAGGAGGGTGGAGCGGATAAATGGGAAAGGTGATGGACAGGTCAAGAGGGCAGTGCTGAGTTGGAGGCTTGAGACTGGGATAATGTGGGGGAAGGGAAAATGAGGAAACTGATGAAATCCACATTGATCCTGTGTGGTTGCAGGGTCCCAAAGCTGAATATGAGCTGTTCTTCCTCCAGGCGTCGGGTGGTAAGGGTTTGGCGATGGAGGAGACCCAGGACCTGTATGTCCTTGATGGAGGGGGAGGGGGCGTTGAAGGGTTCAGCCACAGGGCGGTGGGGTTGGTTGGTGCGGGTGTCCCAGAGATGTTCTCTGAAACAATCCGCAAGTTGGTGTCCTGTCTCCCTGATGGAGAGGAAACCACATCGGGAGGAACGCATACAGTAGATGACGTAAGTACAGGTAAATCTCTGTCGGATATGGAAGGATTCTTTGGGACTTTGGACGGAGATAAGGAGGGAGGTGTGGGCGCAGGTTTTGCACTTCTTGTTTTGGGAAGGGAAGGTGCCAGGAGTGGAGAATGGGTTGGTGGGGGCCTGGATCTGACAAAGGAGTCGCAGAGGGAATGATCTCTCCAAAACACAAATAGGGAGGGAAATATATCCCTAGTGGCGGGGTCCGTTTGGAGGTGGCGGAAGTGGCGAAGGATGACGCAATGTACCTGGAGGTTGGTGGGGTGGAAGGTGAGGACCAGGGGAGTTCTGTCCTTGTTGCAATTGGAGGGATGGGGCTCAAGAGCAGAAGTGTGGGAAGTGGAGGAGATGCGCTGAAGGGTATCATGGGAGTGGAAATTGCAGTGGTGACCATGACAACGATACTTAATTGTTCTAAAAGCTGATCTGGTTCTTTAGGGAAGGAAATCTGCCACCCTTACCTGGTCTGGTCTTCATGTGACTCCAGACCCACAGACAGTAACACGTGGGCCACATTCACTTCCTATGTTACAGGTGCCAACAGTACATGAGTACTGGCACAAAACATTCAAATACCCTGCTGGAGGCAACATCCAGTGGGCCCACAATGCCCACACCACGGTGCAGATCAAGAGGCAAACAGGTGCCCCTGTGAATGGCATTGCCCTAGCACAACAAAGTACATAATTTATTTAAATATTCTAACAATATGCTTGTTTTAATATTGTGGAGCAAACAGTGAATGAGTGGGTAGGTGCAGGATAACTGGACAAGTCTATAAATCAACACAAACCACATTCATTGGGCAATTTTAGCTGAGGTTCCTGGGTGGGACCCTGGGGATTAGATGGAACAGTGGTTCATCCTCATCTGATATTCATCCACCGATAGTGAAATCAGACAGAGCACTAAGTGTCGATGCTAATCTGATCGACTCAATCAGATCGCTCCCTTAGAGCATTCTGCTGGATTTTACTGACTGCCTAATCACAAACAAACCCACATTAGAGCAGGGAACATAAACTAGATTATTACAAATTAAACAGGTGCAAGACAATCCCATCACAAAGGGCTAGTTAACACAAATCCATTAATTCCTTTGTTTGCTGAGTATAACTGAACTGGAGCATTTAAAAGGAGAGCATTGAGATAGAAACGTAGGCAACGATATTAGAGAAAAAGTCTTTGAAACAGAATGGTGAACATTTGCCAAACTGGATGCAAAAAGCTTTAGATTATTTAGTATTTAACTGAATATCAGGATCCTCATGAATTAACTCGGCTTTTCGCTGCTTTTTCTTTCGTTCCTGTGTGATAGCGAACAGACCAACAGGAATGCCAAAGACAAATTTGACCCTTGTCCTGATTTAATGTCCACATCTCTCTCTCTCACACACACACAGACGCGCACACACACATCACCCTTACACACACACACACACATCACCTTTACACCCACACACAGACACACACACACACCTTTACGTATACACACTCTCTCACACACAAATCACCCTTACACACACACACACATCACCCTTACACACACACACAGACACACACACATAGACACAAATCACCTTTACATACACACACTCTCTCACACACGAATCACCCTGACACACTCACTCTCTCACACACAAATCACCCTTACATACACACACATCTCTCACATACAAATCACCCTTACACACACACTCTCTCTGTCACACACAAATCACCCTTACACACACACATATCACCCTTACACACACACACTCTCACACACACAAATCACCCTCACACACACACACAATCATCCTGATCACCTTTACATACACACACTCTCACACACACACTTACATGCACATACATTCACATGCACACACACACACTCTCTCTCACACACTCTCTCTCACACACACATACACACATCCCTTCATCGCAATGATAGTGGGGGTGATTTCCCCAATATATTTTACCCTTCAAAGTCTGGCCAGTTGGGTTTGAAACTGAAACACACACAGATTTAGCCACAGTTTACAGCAAGACATTATCTTACTGAGCAATTATCAGGCAACGCTGCAGTGATGAGTCTTGAGTTTAAAAGTTTGAGCATGATCTAATTGCAATGTTTCAGATGATTGAAGGATTTGATGGAGCCCATAAAGAGAAAGGGTTTCTGCTGTTGAGGAGGTGGGGGCTGGTACAGCACAAGGGGGCATTAAAATCCAAACCAGGCCATTGTGGGGCAATGTCAGATCACGTCCACACCCACAGGGTGAAGCTGGGGTGTGGAAATTTAAAACTCCGGAACTCAGTCCTGCAAGCTTTGTGAAGGCTGGAGACAAGCTGAAAGTTTAAACAGCAGGATGAGGCCAGGTGAAGTACAGGGCCCTGGAAATCCAGGGAGCAGATGATTACTCCATCAAACAGCCAGTAACACATGCGAGCAAGGCTAGGGTCTTGTGCAGCAGTGGTAGTGTCCTTACGTCTGAATTAGGAGCACAGATTCAAGTCCCACCTGCCCCAGAGGCGGATCATAAACATGTACAAACAGGTCGATTCGAAACAAGCTCTCCAATAAAAAAGCCACGCAGTATTTTAGTGGCCTGTGCCTGAAATAACTCACTCTCCTAAAATGCAGCCGATTGGAAGGGAAATTGTTCCTGAGGCTTCCAAGGGCATGTTAATGGTAAATTACCTTTCACTGTTCACTCCTGCCTGGAGACCTTCACACAAAAGATCTCTAGTCCCATACCTGAGAATCCATGCACCCAATCTCTCAGTCCCTGGACTGGCCCCAGTATGTCAGGCTCCATGGGGAGTACTGGTGGCCCTCACACAAATACCTTTGCGCTACCCTAGGTTAATTAGCTGAGGGTAAACTCTGCAGCAACACCACAAGTTCCAAGTTATCTTCATCAGGAATTAACACCAGAGATTGTGTTTAGGTGGAGCTTTCAAATAGAGTTGCCTTATTAAGACAGAACTCAGTTAACTCAGTTTCAATCTTTCATCGACATCACTCAGACCTGGTCTATATCACCTAGTCCAGTGAATTGTCAGACATACCAACATCTCAGAATGAGGAGTCACCCATTTAAGACAGAGATGAGGAGGAATTGCCACTCTCAAAGGGAGTGTATCAGTGGGATTCTGTACAGAAAAAGGCTGTCGAGGCTGAGTCATTACGTTTATTGAAGGCTAAGATAAACAGCTTTTTAATCAGTAACAGGAGTCGAGAACAACGGGGAAAAGGCAGGAAAGTCAAGTTAAGGATTATCAGATCAGCCATGATCTCATTGAATGCTGGAGCAGACTCGATGGGCTGAATGGCCTGATTCTGCTCCTACGTTTTATGGACCTATATCCCTCAGTCTGGGTCACTATCACTCAATCCCATTTATATCTCTCAATCACAGATATCGCTTGGTTCACACCTCTAGTTTTGGACTGTATCTCTCAGCCTTAGGCCATTCTATTCGATTCTGGTCTCCATTTCTAACTTCTGGTCCATATCATTGCCCTGGTCATTATCTCCAGTCCCCATCTACATTTCTCATTGTGGCCGACATCTCCTGCCCCTGGTCTATATTCCTTAAAATTGCTCTATGTCTTTCAGCCCTGGCTTATAGCTCTCAGTCCTATTCCATACAGTTTAGTCCTGGTCTCTATCTCCTAGTCCTGCTTTATGTCTCATTTGTAGATTAGATTGGACCCTATGCCACCACTGTTTGAGTGAGATTGGACTGGGACAGTGATATTAACAGAAGCATTGCAGACTATCCTTCGACGATGCCTTTTTTTAACAAGATTTTATTGATAATGTTCACCGTACACCAGCTAATTATGTGCCAAACACGTAAAAAGAAATTTAATTAAAATATAATTGAAATTAAATTATCTGCGCTTTCTCAGTGCGGAGCAGCTGCTTGTTAGTCATTGAAGTCAATTTGAATGTTTTTTTAATTTTCTGTCTCTGTTTGTGTTTATTTTCTGAAGATTAACATGCTGGGTTCCTCTCTCTTTCAATAATTAACATTGAGATTCGAGCTTTATTACTTGCAGCCATTTAACAAGTGTCTCCAGCACCATTTCCCTCTGTTTACAAATGTACTGGTTTGTTCACTGTGAATTAACTCTCATTTAAATCCCATTTAACGATTCCAGTTGAGGCAGATTAGCAAAGTGGAATATGTTTTGGCTGAAAGAAAAATGGTCCAAATGATAAGCAAAGTCGATAATTTCTGGGACTGCAGGGCTTTCCTCTTGTGTGAGACAAAGGGGGAGCTAATATTTCATGACAATTAAACACTTTATTAAGAGTTACTGGGATTCGAAAAGTAACTGTGTCCATTTGTGTGTGGAATGAGACTGTTGGAAGATGTCACTGGCCTCGCTCACATTATGATTTAGTGATTTATCTGGAATCAGGAATCACTCCAGGATTCAGATATACTGAGGTGGCACTTAAATCTAACATTGAGAGGAAACCCAAAGGTCAGTGCTGAGGGAGTGGGCACTGTCAGAGGGTCAGTGCTGAGGGAATGGGCACTGTCGGAGGGTCAGTGCTGAGGGAGTGGGCACTGTCAGAGGGTCAGTGCTGAGGGAATGGGCACTGTCGGAGGGTCAGTGCTGAGGGAGTGCCGCACTGTCAGAGGGTCAGTGCTGAGGGAGTGGGCACTGTCGGAGGGTCAGTGTGAGGGAGTGGGCACTGTCGGAGGGTCAGTGCTGAGGGAATGGGCACTGTCGGAGGGTCAATGCTGAGGGAGTGCCGCACTGTCAGAGGGTCAGTGCTGAGGGAGTGCCGCACTGTCGGAGGGTCAGTACTGAGGAAGCGCCGCACTGTCGGAGGGTCAGTGCTGAGAGAGTGCCACACTGTCGGAGGGTCAGTGCTGAGAGAGTGCCACACTGTCGGAGAGTCAGTGCTGAGGGAGTGCCGCACTGTCGGAGGGTCAGTGCTGAGGGAGTGCCGCACTGTCGGAGGGTCAGTGCTGAGGGAGTGCCGCACTGTCGGAGGGTCAGTGCTGAGGGAGTGCCGCACTGTCGGAGGGTCAGTGCTGAGAGAGTGCCACACTGTCGGAGGGTCAGTGCTGAGGGAGTGCCGCACTGTCACAGGGTCAAAATTGAGGGAAAATAAACGTTGAAGCAGTGCCTGTAATATTATCAACTGTCTAAAGCCTGTAGACTACATTACGTTTTTATTATTATAGGTTTTGATCAGTGGCCAATAGTATAAAAACACTCTCCACTGATTATAAAGCAAAATGGAAAATCACCAGGTTTCTGGTCACCCGTAAATTTGATTATTTTCTCGATTCTTTTTGATGAAATAATTAAATTAAAGGAATCCGTAACTGTCAATACTCATCGTTCAATATTGCACACAGCACTCACAATCCCTGAGGAAGTGAATACATTGTACCTTAATGACTTAAAATGGTTCAGTTATAATCATCCAGGATTTATCACTTTTGCAAACAGCACTATCTTGTTCGCTCTTCAAAGATGTCAAGATTACAATCACATCTAATTGATTTCAGGAAAATCATTTACACTTTGGAAAGATGGGAGGTTAGCCACTTGATGTGAGTAGCAGAAAGCCAAAATATTGTTGACATGGTCAGAGAGAGCAGACTGCTGTCATACACAGAGTGTAGGGTGCCCTTGTACATTGACACTCTGCAAATTAGCAAGCCAGTGCAGCAAGTAACTGTGACAGCAGCTGGCTGTTATTGCAAAGAGGATGGAGTATAAGAGTACGAGTCTTCCGACAGCTACTCAGGCTTTGATAAGACCATACCTAGAGTCAGTGCTAACCTCAGTGGTTAGCACTGCAGCCTCACAGCGCCAGGGACCTGTGTTCGATTCCTGCCCCGGGCAACTTTGTCTGTGTGGAATTTGCACAATCTCCCCGTGTCTGTGTGGGTTTCCCCCAGGTGCTCCCACAACCCAAAAATGTGCAGGTCAGGTGAATTGGCCATGCTAAATTGCCCATAGAGTTATGTGTATTAGTCAGAGGGAAATGGGTCTGGGTGGGTTACTCTTCGGAGAGTTGTTGGGCCAAATGGCCTGTTTCCACACTGTCGGGAATCTAATATAGAGTCCGGAGCAGTTCGTGTCTTCATATTTAATGATGGATATATTTGCATACAAGGTCGTTCAGGAATGAAGGAAGTTGCCATGTGAGGGTCGATATTCATTGGGGTTTAGAAAAGTGAGAGGTGATCTTATTGAAAAATATATCCTCCACATGTTTAGCATCAGAAATTGTTACTAATGCTGCTCGCTAGAATCAGGGGAAATAGCCTAAGGTCAGGAAGTGAGAGAAGGTGGACTGAGTCATTTAGGTTTAATTAATAAATACCAAGTTCAGGATTTGTGTGGAAGAAATTTATTGACTATGTCAAATGTGCTGATTCTTCATTGTCACTAGGATTTCAGGGTGTGGACATTTTGCAAAATTGCCCATCTAGATTTTGAGAAGCTGCAGATTTCATGGTTACAGATGTGGGTTTGAATAGTGTGGTTATCAAGAGCAGAGTTTTGACAAACCTTAGGCAGTGAATTACAACATTAGTCACAAGAGAATCACAATCTGAAATACTATTAACTTTTATCAGCATTTCTTTTGTAATCGTAACTAATGCCATAACGTCCTAAGACACGGAACACAGCTCTAGAGTTCTAAGTGTTGAGTGTAGAAACTGGTCAGTTTGCTTAACAATCACACAGCTCTCCATTGGACTCCCTGAGTAACAGTAATCTCATTAATCTCAATAACTAAACATTTTGGGTTATATTTTAAGAAACCAGGTCAACCATATCTCACACTGTATTAGTGACAATGCTGCAGAAATATACAGGTCAGCCAGAGAGACTGGTATCAGTTTCAGGAAGGATCCTTTCATTCTGATTTACCGGGGCCTCAGGAAGATTTCTGAGAACATTGGTAAGAAGCTGGTTAATTGAGGGAAGTATAGCAAGCAGCACAACAACCTCTACCCCCGTTGAACTATTTTCAAAAGCAGTACACAGTTGGGTCAGGATTAGGAAGGCACAAGTATAAATGTATGAATCATCCAACTGCAACAAACTCGATTAATATCAGTCAACAAGTCACTTTGAATAACACTCCTCTTTCTGAAAGTGTCATGTGGATACTGCCATTCCTCAGACTCACTAACTTTCTGAGATTGTTGGCTTGCAAGCAATTAGATTAAAACAATTCAGTCAACCTTCTCTGTGGGTTATGGGCTGAGGTGGGACTTTAACCCAGGCCTTTCTGACTCAGAGATAGGGGCATTACCACTTCAATGATTAAATCACAAATCACACAACAACAGGTTTATTTGGAAGCATTAGTTGTCAGAGTGCCAGATCACCTGATGAAGGAGCAGCGCTCCAAAAGCTAGTGCTTCCAAATAAACCTATTGGACTATAACCTGGTGTTGTGTGAATTGTAACTTTGTCCACCCCAGTCTGACACTGGCTCCTCCACATCATGATTAAATCAGACGTTCCTGCAGATTATTCAATGAAGAGGTGTTTTTAAACACCAAACCTTGGTGATTCATGTTCTAGGACCACAAACTGACAATAATGAAACTATTGTGTTTTGAATACCTTTCATTAATAGCCCTGTGTGTCAGAATGACACTGACAGCAGAAACGAGAGAGTGTTTCACTCTGCAAAGTTGCTCAGTGTTTCCAGTCGGTTTCATGAAACTTTAAGTTTACTCTTTTCAGGCAGTGACACAGAAACAGGGGATAAGGATGTCCCTGGCTGTCATTGTGGTCACAGGAAGCAATAATGTGAACAGTGGGGTTTCTCTAGCAGTCAGATACCGAGGGGAAGAATCTGTGTCATGGTGAAAGGTCAGGCTGCGTCTCTCACACTTAGATTGAGAGAGCAAGACAACAGAAATGTAAAACTCAGATCTCCTGGAGTTGAGGAGGGAGATGTGCTGTTTGTTTACAGGAGAGAAAGAGATTGAGGAAGCTCACAAAGAGCCTCAACCAACTCAGCATCCTCTTCCTGAGGATTTCGAGGATGACGATGGGGTCATTTCTGACTCTCTTGCTGTGTTAACAGAATAATTCCAGGCCTCGAATGGAGGTGGATAAATTCCCTGTGGAAGGAGCTGTGTGAATCACAACAGAAGAAGGGAGCCCTGCAAGAAGAAGTCTTTCACAAGACCCACTGCATCTGGGGTCCATGGGGAAAAGGCTGGTGACTAGCACTAGGTAACAGGGTCAGTGCAGGGCCCAGGGGGTTTCCTTCTACACAATAATCATTCTGTGATCTGAGGATCACACACCAGTCCCAGCCCAGGGTGGGGAGCTGTGACCAACAGGAATGACCTGTTCACTGCTCTTTTTGTGTGAATCAACCTGTTCAGAGATGTAATGAAGTAGGTGGGACTTGATTCTGGCTCTCTTGTCTCAGAAGTAGGGGCACTACCACTTTGCCACAATCATAGAATCCCTACAGTGTGGAAACTGCCCATTCGGCCCATCAAGTCCACACCGACCCTCTGAACAGTAACCCACCCAGACCCATTCCCCTACATTTACCTCCTGACTAATGCACCTAACCTACACACCTCTGAATACTACAGGCAATTCACCCTGATCTGCACATCTTTGGACTGTGGGAGGAAACTAGAGCATCCAGAGGAAACCCACGCAGACACAGGGAGAATGTGCAAACTCCACAGAGTCGCCCAAGGCTGGAATCGAACCCAGGTCCCTGGTGCTGTGAGGCAGCAGTGCTAACCTTTGAGCTACCATGCTCCCTGACCCATAAGTGCCCCCATTCAGCTTGATCACAGTTGATTTAAAACAACTATGCACTCTTCTCTACTCCATCTCTCTCAATCACCTGACAAACCCCTGTCGACCCTCCAGGATCCGCAGTTTTCTGGGGGGGTGAGAGTTCCAGGTTTTCACTGCTCAAAGGTGAAAGGTCTGCCCCTTGTGTTAGACTGTTGCCTCCAACTTCCTCCAGCTGCCCTGAGAAACCTTCCAACGCTTTAACCTCCTCAGTAAGATCACTCTTCACACTGTGAAGGGAATACAAACCTAGATTATATAATCTGTTCTGAAAATGTAACCCTTTAAGGCCCTCACCACCCCCAAAGACTGAAGAACAGAAAAAGATGTTGAATGCTGAATTTCAGGAACATATTCCCTACATGTGCCTAAACTAATTCCACAGAGGTTGGTATCCTGTCACCCAGTCCCCCTTTATTTACACGGGGAGAGTCCTTGACCCTGATCCAGCTCCCTCAGAGCCAGCTCTCAGAGTGAACAGAACCTCTGACACTCCTGTTTCTGTCTGTCAGCCAGGGCTCCCTCATCGGACCAGATTAACAGTCCCAATCAGGGAACTCAGACTCTATGAGGACCAGCTGACTGAATTTGTTGGAATCACAGCCATTTCTGGGACAGTCTCATTTTAAATGGTCATTTTAGATTGAATCTTCATTACACTTGTGCATGATCAACATTAGCAAGATCTACCCTTCTGAATAATCTGATTGGCTCTGATACTCATTCTCATCTGATACACACGCCCATTCTCCATCTCTAACTAGTTCTGGTGAGTAGACTCCCACTTTCCCAATATAAGCTTTCAGACATATGAGCCAAAGCAGGCCATTCAGCCCATCACGTCTGCCTTGCCATTCAATGAGATTGTCACTAATGTGATCATCCTCAACTCCATGTTCCTGCCTTTTCCCCATAACCCTCGATTCCTCTTCTTGATGAAAAATTTACCAATCAACATTGATCAACTAAACTGATTGGTTCTCATGCCTCACTGTCCTTTATTCCAATTGGTCCATGCACCGTCTGCAATTTTTAAAATCCAACAAACTCAACTCTAGTAATCTCAGAAGTGACCAGTTTGTCTTTGGAACCTTCTCCAGTAGTCTATTCAGCTCAAGCCAAGCAGGTTTTCCTCATGGCTGATGGGTTTCACAGCCAGAGGCCAGGCTACAATCCAGGAGCAGGAGAATCCATGACAGACTCTGATACTCTGGCACCCTGGAGCCCATTGATCACTCCCTGACGGTTCTATAGCCATAATTAACAATCCCTTCCAATATTAATGCAGCCTTCTGTGGCAATTGGATAATGACCAGAAGGGTTGAACTGTTCGAAGAGTCACAGGACTCAAAACATTAACTCTGTTTTTCCCCTTCCACAGAGGCCACCACACTTGCTGAATTTCTCCAGTAATTTCCAAGTTTATTTTGGAACAGATCTGTCTGATATTTAGCACTTGGAATCCTGACAACATTCGTACTCTGGGCTGATGCAAACTTAACTCAAGTCGGTTCCAGCCTCAGTGCTGGATACATGAAGGCTACTCGATGTAGGTAATGATCTCCTCCCAGTGTGGAGCTGGCCATGAAGGCTTGGCTCCAATGGCAAACAACAGCAGGTACCACTAACCGGACAGCACTGCCCATCCCCCGGCCGACAGCTCACTGCCTCCCAGGCTCCAAACTCTGAGAAGTTTTTTATCAATTCTCTTTGACTCACCAGCTGTTCCAATAGCAAGTCAATGTCATAAAGCCAGCTGCTATTTGTTTAAAAGTTTTTATAGTGTCTTGTACAAACAAACGGCCCTGTACCTGCTGTTAACGCGAGTCACTGTGATTAATATCACAAGATAAACCAGTTATCATTTCACTGTCCATGAACAGGGCAACTTTCAATTTATTTTTCACTGATTACAGTAAAATGGAGCAGTTACAGCAGGTATTCAAGTTATATCCCAAATATTTCAAAATGAGCATTTTGTTTTTACAACAGGAGTGCCCTTGGCTTAATCGTTGTTTGCATTTGTACAATACAGAACTAATTTATAGCCTTGGTGAGTCCTATTCACCTCTGGCCTTCCTGCAGCAATAGTCTGGCTAAGTTAGTATCACCAGCAACATTGAGTCCAAGTTCAAATCCCACTCAAGGGGTTACTTAACAATCCAAACGATCACCCCCAATGCAGAACTGCTGATGGGTCAGTAATGAGGGAGCACTGTGCTGTTGGAGGGCCAACTACAGTGCCCTGGCAAATGGAGTTCAATCTGGATAAGTGTTAGGTGATGCACTTGGGCAAGACAATCAAGGCAAGGATAAAGGAGGAACACTAAGAATCTGAGGTGTGTGGGTACACTACTCCCTTCGGGTATTGGGACAGTGAGAAAGTGATTAAGATGGCATAAACTGGCAGAATGCTGAAATCAGAAAATACTGAAAAAGCTCAGCAGGTCTGGTGACATCTGTGGAGAGACAACTCTGTTTTCTCTCCACAGATGTTGCCAGACCTGTTGAGATTTTCTAGCAATTCCTGGTTTTGATTAAGAACGCAGTTGGGATACTTGCCTTTATTAGTTAAGATGAGGAGGTGCCAGTGTTGGACTGGGGTGGGCAAAGTTAAAAATCACACAACATCAGGTTTTAGTCAAACAGGTTTATTTGAAAGTACTTCCGGTGAAACCAGTTGGGACTATAACCTGGTGTTTTCTGATTTTTAACTTCATTAGTTAAGGCAGAGTTTAACAGTAGGGAGATGATGCCGGAACTGTACAAAACACTGATTTGGCCACGGATAGAATATTGTGTGCAGTTCTGCAATCCACATTATAGGAGGGATGTGATAGCAGTAGAGACGGTGCAGAGAAGGTTCAATAGGATGCTGCCTGGGCTGGAGTTTCAGTCCCAAAGAGAGATTGGATTGACTGGGATTGGTTTCTTTGGAGCAGAGCAGACTGAAGGGGGATGTCATTGGGATGTATAAAATGATGAGGGGTAGAGATTCTTTGTTCCAACACACTCCTTTCACTTTCCACACTTCTCTTTCATTTCCAACTTGCCCTGATCTGATGAAAAGAGATTGATGTGAAAAGTTAACTCTGTTTCTCTCTTCACAGACACTGCCAGACCTGCTGAGTTTCTCCATCATGCTCTATTTTTATTTCAGATCCCCAGTGTCTGCAGGATTCCATTTTGAGACAGACATTTCGATACCATTTGATGACACACAATGATATCATGGATTTACTATCATTCTGCAGAGTCTCAGTTTGTCTTGTGATGTCATAATTTCAAAGGAAAATATCTAATTTGATTTTTACGGCATGGTAAAATTCTAGTTTTTTTTTCTGATATTTAATTAGGTTGTGTCAGTGCAGAGTTGTGAAGGGGTTCCCACTTTGGTGGTCAATGTGTGTACTAGAGAGAGAAAAACAAGGGTTTGGAGTCTGTGACACATCCTTCCTGACCTCCTGAATGTTCTCATCATTTTCTGTTTTGAGCATCTACTCCAGTTTGGTTTTCGAAATCAGGTGATTTTCTGAATCTACAGCCAATGTGAGTAGATTCTTGAGTACTTCTCCTCCCCTTAACTACTTTTCCATCCCTCACTCTCTCTGTGCCTCTTCCTGTGACTCACCTTCTTCTCTCTCCTTACACCTGTCAGTTCATCCTCTCCGTAGACTCTCTTTTCCACATACTGTCATACAGCACAGAAACACATCCTTCGGTCTAACCAGTCCATGCTGAACATAATCCCAAACTAAACTATTCTCCACTGCCTGGGCTTGGCCTATATCCCTCCAAACGCATCTTGTTCATGTACTTATCCAAGTGTCTTTTAAATGTTGTAACTGTACCCACATCCACCACTTCCTCTCGAAATTCATTCCACACATGAACCACTTTCTGTGTAAACAAATTGCCACTCGTAGTTTTTAGATCTTTTACACCTCATTCTCTCACATTTAACTTTATAATCACTCATGTCACTCTCCAGTGAAACACACAATATAGATGATATACAAGATACACTGCATACGTTAAGTAGAATATATACAATTTTTACAATACATACTGTACATAAGGAGAAAGTGAGGTCTGCAGATGCTGGAGATCAGAGCTGAAAATGTGTTGCTGGAAAAGCGCAGCAGGTCAGGCAGCATCCAAGGAACAGGAGAATCGACGTTTCGGGCATAAGCCTGAAGAAGGGCTTATGCCCGAAACGTCGATTCTCCTGTTCCTTGGATGCTGCCTGACCTGCTGCGTTTTTCCAGCAACACATTTTCAGCTCATACTGTACATAAGATACAGTACAGAGAATGTACATTATATGTACACACACTATATACAACATACACAATTAAGTCCTTCACAAAAATAACTTAGAAAGCCCTTCCCATGCCGTGCTGCAGTCTAGACTATAAAACATTGACATTCAGCAGCTGTAAACATCCATATGTTGCAATTGTATATAGTTCTGGTATCTGCACTACAGGAGAGGTGTGATTGCACTGGAGAGGGTGGAGAGAGAGAGACTCGCCAGGATGTTCCCTGGGGGAGTGGAGCATTTCAGCGATGGAACGGCTGGATATTGTTCACCCAGAGGGTGGTGCGAATCTTGAACTGACTGCCTGTAAGGGTGGGAGAGGCAGAAACCCTCCAAACATTGAAGGAGTATTTAGATGTGCAGTTAAATGCCAAAGTATACAAGGTTATGGAGCAAGTACTGGGAAATGGGAGTGGAATAGTCAGGTGGCTGTTTTTGCCCTGCACACCGTGATGGGCTGAAGGGCCTTTATCTGTGCAGTAGATTCCCATGACTATGACTATCTCTAGTCTGCCTACCATCCCCTCAGCTGGGGTCAGCTGACTCAATACAGAATCCACATGTTTCTACTCTCCGAGGCTCAGTTTCACTATCTCCTCCTTCTCAGCTGTCTTCAACTATAAGGCTTTTGTGATGTAGTGATTTCAACACTACCCCTGGGCTCGGAGGTCAAGGTTCAAGTCCCACCTGCTCTTGAGGTGTGTAGTAGCATCTCTAAACAGATTGACAAGGTGAATCATATGTGTGTTGTGCAAACTGAGGAACTGAGCAAAGTGCACTCAGTATTTACAGATTATTAAAAAGTTTCTGGTTTGTAGCTGACACCTTCTATTTAACAGGTAAACAGTTAAACTGAATACAGGTGCAACAAAATGAGAAACTTGTGCGATCGTGTTTCCTCCCATTAACCTCTTCAGGAACAGACAGAAACATTCCCCAAATGACTAAGAGCTACTTGGGGGTGACATTGGACATGAGCCAAGCATGAAACAGGGAGTGCCACAGGCAATGCCACACCAGTCACCCAGTCTCAGATGTGTTGTTAGGGCCATTTGCAATGCCATGGTACTGCCCCTGCCTCTGGGCCAGGAGGCCTGCGTTCAAGATCCAACTATTCCGGAGGTGTGTCAAAACATCCTTGAATCGGTTGATTAGGAAAACATCCAAGAGCTGGGTCATTGGGTATCTTTTCCACTGGACAAAAAGTACTCAGATGGCTTGTTCAAGTGGTGGTCAATTTTACTCCAAGGGACTCCTAAACACAGAGAGGTGGTGGCAAGGCAGACACTTTATAGAATATCACTAACAATATGGGCACACATCTGGAAGTGGAAGATGACAATGGAGGGAAAATATCTTTGGACAGCAATGCTGATAGTGTAAATTTATCCTCAGTCTTTAAATTGTCAATCTTGCTGAGTAAGGACATTGCAGGATGGAGTGAGCTATGAATAACAGGTTCCTGGGTGTTTTAGGCTGCAGTATTCTCAGGGTGGTACACAGATACACCATTGAACAATCTATCCCTGAACAAGTTATTTAACTAAAAAAGCTAGGATCGAAGCCATTCAGCCCATCTAGAGTCTGCTCTGCCATTCAATGCAATCACAGTTGATCTGATCACCCTCTATTCCACTTTCCTGCCTTTCCCCCATAACCTCAATTCACTTCATCATTAAAAATCTGTCCATCTCAGCCTTGAATATACAGAGTGACCCAGCCCTGACAGGCCTCTGCAGCAAAGAATTCCACACATTCTCTCCCCTTTTGAGAAAAAAATTATCCTTATCTCAAATCTTAAATGCATGTTTCAATAAGATTGCCTCTTATTATTCTTTTAGTTCCAGACTAGAAGATGTTACACCTAATACATGCTTGTACCTGATCCTGAAGTATTTGTTGAACAAGTGAAGAAGATGTCTCTCTATTAATTGAAAGTCATGAGAAGAATCACAGTATTGGTCACCCCTCCGCAACCATTTATTTTGGCCAAACCCCCCACTGCCCAGAGTGACCAACTGTGTGAAATACAATGGAGATCACATTGGCTGAGGCGTGGCCACATTTAAACTGTACCTTTAAGGTCAAGGTGGAGTTATAAAGACGGAATTCCAGAACCTGGGCCCACTGGGTTTGAGTAATTCAAACTGAAGATGTACAAAAAATCAGACTTTGAGGGGCACAGGAGACTCAGAGGGTTTTGGATCAGACGGAGATTACAGAGATAGCGAGAGAGGTGAAGGTGAGAATTTTAAAATCATCTCTATGCTTGATTGTGAGCCAATATAGTCAGAGAACACGAAGGTAATAGGGGAATAGGACTCACTGCAAATTAGGACTGAGTTTTAGATGACCTTCAGTTTACAAAGAGATAGAAAATGGGACATGGAGCCCGCAAAGACATGAATTAGGCTTTCACGCAATGGCCAAGCAGAAGCAGCAATGGAAGTGGATAATATTACAGAGGTAGGTCCAGCCATTGCACATACATGAGGTCAGAGGCCCATCTCAGGGTTAAGTGTGAGATGGAGGCTGCAATCAGATTAATATTGATTATTGCTAGTGGAGGTGTGGAGTCACCAACTAGAGTACAGGAACTTCAAACAATTGGCATCAGGCATTTTGTTTGTTGTTGAAGCTGCCCCCACCCAGTGCAAGTGGAGAGTATTCCCTCACACTCCTGACTTGTGCCGTGTAGATAGTGGACAGGCTTTGCGGAGTCAGGAGGTGACTTACTCACTGCAGTATTCCTGGCATCGGACCTGCTCTTAAAGCCACTGTATTTGTACAGATGTACTTACTTCTGTGTAATTATTTCATCCTCAATAGCATTCTGTTTTATAAACTGAACTTCCTTCCCATGAACAGGAATGTGGGTTGTCCCTGAAATTCAGTGAGAGGTGTTGGACTGCATTTGTGTTGTTGAGGTGCATTTGCCAATATTTAATGACATTGCAGAGATCCCGGAGTCAGTTCAATACACAGTCCATCCAATCCCAGTACAGTGCATCTTCATACAGTTGTACGTGGAGCCTCGGCTAGTTATTCCAACAAAATACTGCCCTTTCGACGGTAATGTTTTCCCTCATCCCCTTCACGCTCTCAAGAGTCAAAGCTCTCTCTCCAATGTCTTTGAAAATTCTTGCCTCAGTGTCTACCTTTCGGGGATCTTTTTTGTCAATGTTGCTGCATTGGGTTTCGCTGACCCCTCCACCGTGGGGCAATGTTTCCACCAGGTAAACACGTTTGATTTTCTTCATTAACTTTCAATGTTTGAGTTAGAGAAGAAGGTGCAGTTGAAATTCTGTCTGTATCCTCAGCCAGGGACCAATGTTAGAGAATAGGCTTTGACTGATTTTCCTTCCTCAGATCTCTCCCTTGATCTGGATGAGACCCAGAGCAATAAACGTTATGTTCACACATTGATCTCTCACAAGCTACATCAAAGTGATACAACTCTTTCATGTCCTGTTGAACTAACAGAAGATGAGAATTGCCTGATCTAGCTTCACAGTTCATAAGCTTTACAATATCACTCATGGAGCAGCTAGGATTGTTGATTCTGACAATGAAGCGACGTTTTAAATCAAAATTCTGTCTGACCTCTCTGCTGGATAGTAAAGATCCCAGCATAACAAAAGCAAATCCTGGCCAATATGTAGCCACAACCAATAAGATGGAAACAGAGTAAATAATCATTGTTTCACTAGTATTTAAATTGGTTACAAATCAGGTTAGGGCATCCCATAATCATGCTATATGACTGCGTCTTCTATCTTCCTTCTTTCTAAATAGTATTCTCCAGAAATAAACTCCCAAAAAGATCTGTCTAAAATAAAGTGAAAAATCACACAACATCAGGTTATAGTCCAACAGGTTTAATGGAAGCACACTAGCTTTCGGAGCGATGCTCCTTCATCAGGTGATAGTGGAGGGCTCAATCCTTACACACAGAATTTATAGCTCCGAAAGCTAGTGTGCTTCCAATTAAACCTGTTGGACTATAACCTGGTGTTGTGTGATTTTCAACTTTGTACACTCCAGTCCAACACCGGCATCTCCAAATCATGTCTAAAATAAGTTTACAATAGAAAATTGTGAATTGAGCCCAAGGACAGTCTGAAATGCTCATGTCAACTATTCAAAGCATCTCTTCCCCCTTACCGAGAAGCACACTTGTGATTTTCAACCACCGTTTCTAGCTGCCTCGCTTTGACAAGAATGTTCTCATTCTGGCGTTTGTGCTACAGTAGTACCCAAGGACTGATATTAGGTGACACTGTGTTTTTTAATGGGAATCAAACATTAGGTGTAATCTTCCAAGAATACTTAGACTCTAGAAATGTCCCGGAGAGTTGGAGAACTGCCAATGCATCTCCCTCATTCAAATTCGCAAGAAGATGGAAATAGGCAAATATAGGCCAGTTATGGTAACGTCTGTCATTGGAAAAATACTAGCCATGATGTGGAGGTGCTGGTGTTGGACTGGGGTGGACAGTGTCGGAAGTCACACCACACCAGGTTATAGTCTAGCAGGTTTATTTGAAATCACAAGCTTTTGGAGTAACGCTGTATGACTTCTGACTTTGGAAAAATGTTCGAGTCCATTATAAAGGATGGAGTAGCAGAACATTTAGACAGACATTGTATGATCAAACAGAGTCAGCCTGGCTTCATTAAAGGGAAACCATGTTTGACAAACATATTAGAATGTTTTGAGGAGATCACATGCAGGGTAGATAAAGAGGAAGCTGTGGATGCAATATATTTGTCTGTAATATTACATTTATATTGTAAATTAATACTTGTAATAGCAATATAGGGATTGGATTTCCAAAAGTGTTCAATAAAGTAGTGTGCATGACATAACTTAACAAGATGGTGTTGGAGATAATATATTAGCTTGGACAGGGTACTGGCAGTCTAATAGCGGACAAAGAGTCAGGATAAGGAGGGGCATTTTCAGGATGATATCCTGTATCTAAGGGAGTGCCACAGGGATCAGTGTTGGGGCCACAATTGCTTACTATGAGGAAAGTGAATGTACTATCGTCACGTCTGCAGGTGACACAACAATGTGTCAATATTGACACTGGGAGAGATTGATGATGACATTGTACAGTCAGAATGGAAATGATTCCACTCTCTAACAGCTTTCACTGCGATGGTCGAAGAATATATAGCCTGAATATTAATGGGCAATTCATCTCACAAAATGGCTCATTTCTAGAGAACACTGATTGTAACCATCAGTTGCCCCCCTGAGGCAGGGTTTGTGGATTGATCTTTGGTTATTTAATCATCACCAGGCTCTCAGCTTCTGAGTGAAAGGGAAGTTACCCTCAATCCTGAGGGACAACTCAGATAAAGTAAGATAGTGAACTAATGTGTCTTCTGGACCAGCTTTTACAACAGCTAAGAGATACTCTACATAACATGTTCTGCCCCAAGCTCCATTCTAACCATTAACCACCACCAACTGCAGAAACACCAGTATTGACCAGTTGGGGCCAATGGCCTGTTTCTGAGCTGGAAACTCGACATATGAAGTGTCAAAGTTCAAAGCCTTCCAGGCAACAGGAAAAGAAGGGAAAAAGAATGTGGGAAGGATTGCTTCACGGGAAATTGTCCAAACACAAACTGGAACTGATGTGAAAGGAAATTATTCAGTTTAATGTTTGGAAAGTGACCCAGAGAATGCCCTCCGCAGTCTACAATATTCTAGAAGATTCAGTATCATTAGTCCCTACAGAACAGCAGTGAACATCAACGGGATGAGTCAGTGCTACCTCTGAGGACGATCCCAGCAATTTCTCACCAGCCAATAAATGATGCATTAATTTCATTTCCCTCTCCCCTCTTAGTTACATTTCACAAAAAGTGTCACTGCTAGTCTCTGTTTTCACTAACAGAGATGGGACGGCCCAGCATTGGCATTTATTAAACTGCTGCTAATGTTTTGTTAACTATTTACCATTTTATTGCCCAATGAGAAGGTAATTCATTATTAATATAATTAGTTATATGACATCCCGGGGACAAGGGAGTCTGATGTCAAAACATGCTAAACCCATTTAGTGAAATAATCCGTGAGAGTGGGATGAAAGTCATTTGCTCAGGTATTTACAGCAAAGAACGAAAGCCCGTGGTAAGTAAAGCGAGGCCTGAGATTCGAACAAGCTCCTTCAGAAAACACCCAGGGAGAGAACGGGGAGGGTGCCAGAAGGATATTGACAATCAACAAGGATTACGACTGGCTGCAGAAAGTTAATTTGTTGCTAACATTTCTGTGCAACTGACCCATTCATTCAGTGACTTAATACCAACACCCACCCCCCCCGACCCCTGTAAAGACCAACACACACTCCCGCTGGACCCCTGTAAATACCAACACCCACCCCCCCCCCCGGTCCCTTGTAAAGACCAACACCCATTACCCCAGGGACCCCTGTAAATATCAACACCCACTCCCCCAGACACCTGTAAATAGCAACACCCACTCCCTCCATGGACCCCACTAAAGACCAACACCTACCCCCCCTGGACCCCTGTAAATACCAACACCCACTCCCCCGGGGACCCCTGTAAATACCAACACCCACTCCCCCAGGGACCCCTGTAAATACCAACACCCACTCCCCCGGGGACCCCTGTAAATACCAACACCCACTCCCCCAGGGACCCCTGTAAATACCAACACACTCTCCCCCCCCAGACACCTGTAAATACCAACACACTCCCCCCCAGACACCTGTAAATACCAACACACTCCCCCCTGGATCCCTGTAAATACCAACACACTCTCCCCCCCCAGACACCTGTAAATACCAACACCCTCCCCCCTGGATCCCTGAAAATACTGATACTCTCCTGCCTCCCTGAGATGAAGGGCTTTTCCCTGAAACATTGACTCTCCTGCTCCCCAGATGCTGCCCGACTCTGACTCTCCAGCATCTGCCATTCTCACTTTCTCCTTAATGTAGTCACTGTCCTTTGCAAAACCAGAAAGTGCAACAATTGGTTCGATTGATAGGGGCTGCAGCAATGTGGAACACGACAGATCAATGTAAATTATTATAGGCTCTTTAAATTCCAGCAGGGGTTGGATAGGCCCAATAGCCTGTCCCCATGTTGATATTTCCCTGCAGTAGTTTCACTTCAAAAGGAAAGTGATAATCAGAACATTATGGGACCTCAAAAAGCTCCACTGTTTGTATACATCTGTTTCTTTCAGGCCGACCAATAATAAAGCATCAATCTGGCCAATAAAACAGTCTTTGTTATTTTTCATTTGGATTTCTCATCTCGTACCTTTCTGTACCGATCACCCTCACCATCAACCCTCACATACATCACCTTTACCTGTGTTTTTTTTCAATCAACAGACCACCATGTTGTACAACCTCAATGGAATGATAAATGCGCTCAGATAATCTGAGGAATGTTTGCACAGATTTTAACTCTGCTGTGATCCCAGCTGATGGCAATACCGAAAAGTCAGATCCCAGGATGAAATCACACTTGATACATCAGGGATTTCATTTTTGCAGTTGGTTACTGTGGTGGTTAGTAGCTGAAATTATTCACATGAGGCTGCAAAAGTTCTTCAACAAATAAACATAAGGTTGTCACACAAAAACAACAGACAACAATGCTATATTTTACATATTTCTACGTATCACACATCTGATATGGATATATACATATGTCAATGCTAGAAAGAGCTTAACATAAACAGCAAGACAAAACTTCAACCTGGTTGCCAATATTATCCATTATAGATATTGAATCCCAGACAAGTATTGCTTCTATCTCAATTCTTTAATCTTTTTTATTTCACTGATTCTTTGCAGTTTCCTTTTCTTGGACTGCTGAGACAGTTTTATGATTCTTCTCTGAGCCTTTTGGCATGAACTTTTCTCAATTCTGATTGCTTAAACCCCTTTTCAGGTCATTAAGCTGGACTACGTCTATACCCTCTCAAAACCTGAAGACTTCACAGAATAAAACTATTCCTGCCAACGTGACTGGTGCTCCTAAACTTACAATATAGTTCTCCATTCTGAAATTAAGAACCCATACTTCCGCACTGAAGTCAAACCCTGAAGTAATGACCTTAGTTCTGTTGTAAACTCAGCAGTATAAATACACTATCCATTAACATTTTTGATGTTCTAGCAAGCACTTATCTTCTTGGAAATGATGTATTTAGGTCACTGTTCTAAATGACGTTCTCACTTTTAAAAACAAAGGTATCTTCACAAAACTGAAACTGCTGACCTGCCTCTACTGTAAAATGCAAATCTCAGATGATAATCTACATCTACATGTTTACCACAACAGGTCCTTCACAGGTAGCTCCATGAACCTCTGAGGCCAGGGTGAGGTGAGACAGCATGTCGGTGCTGTGTCCCCCGACCCCATGATCCTGTCCACAATGATGGTCCTCATCACGTCCCTTACTCCACCCCCACTTGTAGCCAAGAGCAGGATCTCCAAGTGACACCTCTGGATTGTCACCCCATTGTATCCTGTACCTTACCTCTTCCCTATGCCTGACTGGCATCTCCATGTCCACACAATGCCAGGGTAAAGCCTGGAACATTCCAGCTCTGTCTATCACTAGCCCAGCATGCAACATCTTCTTCACTCCAAGAAAAACAAACATACCCTGATATTCTAAACAAACTAAACCTCACTCTGTCTAAAATTTAGACAGAGATCAACTGGCTCATACACATGCTCACACACACACTCTCTCTCTCTCTCTCCCTCTCTCTGTTGACAACAATGGTTTACATCAGGTCCCTAACCCCACATACAATTGTAGCCAAGAGCAGGACCTCCTAGTGGGATATGCTGTTAGTGCAGGAGGGTGATGTTGAAATAAAAGATTGACCATGATCCTTTACAATGGCTGAGCAGGCATGAGGGGCTGAATGGCCTATTCCTCATTTGTACATTATTGTGTTCTTAAATAATTGTAATTATTCTATCCACTGCCTGAAGTTGTGTTGTTGATGCAGGAAATAGATTTCTGCTTCACCCAATGACACAAAATGTTCATTTCAGGAGGTTCCAGATGAGTGTACTCCAGGATTATCATCAAGGAGCATTGGCGAGATTACGGAGGAGTTATTATCTTCTTTAATAATTGCATGTTTTTTTGTGAATGAAGCTTTTATACCAGAGAAGGCAGTGCCTCCTGATGAGTAAAGAACTCAAAAGAAAATGTTAGAATTAATTTCTCTCTGACAATTCCACACAGGGTAAGAGGCAAAATGGAAAGTAAGACAGAGAGTCTGCGAGTCACCTGGTCACACATTTCAGACGCTTACTAGCTGTCTAATGCTGATTTGGAGGAATTTGTATACGAGTTTCCAAATCTATTTCATTCTCACAAAAGACCTAAACCAGGAAATGTTAATGTGCCAATTGTCTCTACGCTGCTGAGCATTTCCAGTGAGCTCTTGTTTAATATCTGTTTATCTGGATTTAAACATTCTGTGGTGGATAATAAACTGCATCTTGAGCCAATTTTCTAGGATTGAAACAAGTTGCAAAACTCAATTTACCAGGGCAGGCATGGCAACCTTCATGGTGATGGATCAACTTTGCTGCTCTCTATAACACACACATGCACATGCACACACACTCAGAAAGACACAGACACACACACATACACACACACGCATACACAGACACAGACACACTCACACACACACACACTCACAGACACCTTGTCTCTCTCTCTCTCACACACATACACTTGCACAGACACATACACACACACACGCACGTGTGCACACACACACCAACACACTCACACACACACACAGAAACCCTTATACACACACACACATACATTCACACACGCACTCACAGACACATTCTCTCTCTCACACACACACGCGCACACACACAAACTCACACTCAGACAAACACACACACCCACACTCACAGACACACACACTCGCACACACACACTCACAGATACATTCTATCTTTCACACACAAGCGTGCGCGCACGCACACACACATACATGCACACGCACACACGTCCACACGCACCCACACACTCACGCCCCCAACAGAATCACTATCAATCATCATTAAGGATACAGTGTGTGCCAGTTAGGATTGAGGTGAGGAGACATTTCAACCCCCACAGAATGGGGAGCCTGTGCAATTCTCTGCCACAGGAAGCAGTTGAGGCTGCAATATTGAAATTTTTTTCAAGAAGGAATTAGATCCACTTCTTAGGGTGAAAGAGATCAAAGGGTATGGGGGAGACAGCAGGAACAGGGGACTGAGTTGCAGGATCAATGATTATATTGAATGGGAGCAGACTCAAAGGGCCAAATGGTCTATTCCTGCTCCTAGTTTCTCTCTTTCTTGTGATGTAGCAAATTGGGATGTGGATGTGTTCCACATTTGAGAAAGAAAGTGAATAAATTGACTGGAAGTGTAACCAGCCTTGGTCATCCTGACAGAAAGATGGTCTGACTGTGCTTCAACCCAGGAGGATGTTGTCACACACGTCTGCACCACCCCCAGGTTGACCCCTAGGTTGACCCCCAGGTTGGCCCCCAGGTTGACCCATCTCCATGCAACATGCAGCAACCAGAAACAAGAAAGAGGACCCTCTCCAGAATGCAATGAGTATTTGCAAAACTGTCATTCAAGCTCAATTGCTAATTCCCACTTCTCCCAGCCATGGACAGTAGTATTCCAGACGTGGGTTTATTCTCTGAGTAACTGCTTCAATATTTCTCACTGTTCAGCAAAACGTAATTGTCCTTTGGACACCATCTGCAAGCTGCTATCCACTATCCTGATTCCAAATTACATCCCACTCCTCACTCCTCACATCCCCGAGTAGAACTAGCCTGGGATACGTTCTCATAAAAAAGGTGCTGATTAAGACATTAAGTCAGTTTCTCTCTCCACAGGAGCTGCCAGACCTGCTGGGTTTGTTTTTGTTTCAGATTCCCAGCATCTGCAGTACTTTGTTTTCACATTCCTGTTCCCATCCTCACTGATCAGAACGATAACATACATTGCTGTCAAGTTCCCATTAACCATTTTTAAAAATTGCTAAGTCTGTACTTGCTCTGAACTAATTCACCACATCCTTTGGCTGCTGGTAGCTCGTTTAAATTCACTCTAAAGCTCATTCCATGGCATTGCTGTCGGGTGAAATGTGAGAAATGACTTACCTCAAGTTACTCATCACAGCTTTTCTCCTTTAAACTATTGAGACAATACAACAGGCAACATGCCATAAAGTGGTAGATCACTGCTGTATAGAATCAGAAGATGCAGAAGTCAAGCCTCTCTCACTGGAGAGTCCAGCTCCAACTCTGAGTTCCACATTAATGTTCAGCAAGATCTCATTGTCCAGTGGGGGCAGGTTACCATGCTAACAACCCTGCCTCCTTCACTCTCTCCTCAATCAGGGGCTTGAGGGACCCCCAATAACCCACTACCACAGAAACCGACCCCGGATGGACTAAGGTAGAGCTGGTCATGACCCTTATCCATCTAACCCCTGAAACCATTCCTTTAGCATTTCCCCAAAGGGAAGACAGGAATCATCACAGACAGTAAAGCAGGATGCTTAATCCCTATGCTTCCTGCTTACCAAACAATAAGAGCAGTGTCACAAAATCATACAGCACAGAAACAGACCCTTCAGTCTGAGCAGTGCACACTGACCAATTTACCAGACTGAACTAGTCCCCCCTGCCTGCTCCAGGCCCATATCCCTCTAAACCTTTCCTAATCATGTACTTATCCAAATGTCTTTTAAACTTTCCAACTGTACCCCCATCCACCACTTCCTCACACGATTCAACACACGAACCATACTCTGTGTAAAAATGTTACCTTTTTTTAAATCGTTTTCCTCTCACCTTAAAAGTATGCCCCTGAGTCTTGAAATCCCCCACCCCGGGGAAAAGACACCTGCCAATTGCCCTATCCACACCCCTCATGATTCTATTAACCTCTACAAGGGGTCACCCCTCAACCTCCCACACTCCAATGGAAAACATCCCCAACCAATTCAGCATCTCCTTATGACTCAAACCCTCCATTCCTGGCAACATCCGGGTAAATTTGTTTCTGAACCCTCACCAGCTTTAATAATATCTTTTCTGTAAGCAGGCTGCTTCCCAAACACACAGACCATCAAATTGAATGCAGTGGTGATGAAGCAGGACCATTTTCGATTCAGAGTGGGTGATTTTGTGGATCAGATGTCAATCCTCAGACTTTCACCAAAGTGATCTTTCTAATTGCAACGTTCTCCCCGTCTTCCTGTCTCATCCTGACCTTTGCTCCATTGGGGCAGCAGTCACATTTTCCAAAAGGTTCATTCATGGGATGTCAGTGTCACTGGCTGGGCCTGCATTTATTGCCTGTCCCTAACTGCCCCTTGAACTGTGTGATTTGCTGGAGCCACACATAAGGCAGACCAGGTAAGGACAACAGATTTCCCCTACTGGTTTTAACAACAACTGACAATGGTTTTACGGTCACCAGTCAGAGTACTGAGTACAGGAGTTGGGAGGTCATGTTGCGGCTGTACAGGACATTGGTTAGGCCACTGTTGGAATATTGCGTGCAATTCTGGTCTCCTTCCTATCGGAAAGATGTTGTGAAACTTGAAAGGGTTCTGAAAAGATTTACAAGGATGTTGCCAGGGTTGGAGGATCTGAGCTACAGGGAGAGGCTGAACAGGCTGGGGCTGTTTTCCCTGGAGCGTTGGAGTCTGAGGGGTGACCTTATCGAGGTTTACAAAATTATGAGGGGCATGGATAGGATAAGTAGACAAGGTCTTTTTCCTGGGGTTGGGGAGTCCAGAACTAGAGGGCATAGGTTTAGGGTGAGAGGGGAAAGATATAAAAGAGACCTAAGGGGCAACTTTTTCATGCAGAGGGTGGTACGTGTATGGAATGAGCTGCCAAGAGGATGTAGTGGAGGCTGGTACAATTGTAACATTTAAGAGGCATTTGGATGGGTATATGAATAGGAAGGGTTTGGAGGGATACGGGCCGGGTGCTGGCAGGTGGGACTAGATTGAATTGGGATATCTGGTCGGCATGGACGGGTTGGACTGAAGGGTCTGTTTCCATGCTGTACATCTCTATGACTATATATTTTATTTTATGTTGAATTTAAAGTTTCGCTATCTGTCATGGCAGGATTTGAACCCATGCACCAAAACACTGGGATTGGGATGACCAGTGATGTGATATTACCTTGACAGCAGCAGTTCCCTGACTGACGGCACATGGTCACCCCGAATTGTACCACCTTGAGGACTAGGTTTTATATATATATATATATATATACATATATATATATAATATATATATATATACATGCATACATATATATAGCTCAGGAAGCTGATAGTGTGGCCACACTCTCTCAGTCACATGAGCTGATGAAAAATATTAACCCTTTCTTGCAACATTCACACCACAAGGAGCGTGAATGTAACTTGGAGTTATCCTTTCCTTAGCTTGGTGTAACAGATTTATCTGATGGAGAGCATCAAGTAGTTTCTGTGTTTTATTAAAATTGTTAAAACAGTAAATAAGAAATTTTGGGGAGGCAATAACTGATGCTTACTTCACAACACAGTCAATATTTTGCATCTTCAACACACCTGGTCTCACCCCGTTGGATGGCTAATACCTGCCAGGGCAGATTCTCTGGTGCAGTGAAACGGTGCCGACTAAAGCCTACTGTGTCACTCACACCCACATTTATTACATTCTGGGGTATCTTCAATTTTTATACAACTGACCGTTTCGTTGCTTCCCCTCAAATTGCCAACAATTCATTCGTTTTGGGTCACTTTTACAGAGCGAAGGTCTTTCCCAACATGACGTGAAGTCACAGCTCCAGGTGGTTTAACTGAGTACCTCTGGAGGTACAGGATATGGAGGTAACTGTGCAATCCTACATGCATTGCCAACCATGCAACCCTAGACACACTGCCAACCATGCAACCGTACCCACACCGCCAACCATGCAACCCTACACACATTGCCAACCATGCAACCCCACACACTGCCAACCATGCAACCCTACACACAAGGCCAACCGTGCAACCCTACACACACTGACAACCATGCAACCCTACACACACTGCCAACTATGCAACCCAACACACACCGCCAACCATGCAACCCTACACACATCACCAACCGTGCTACCCTACACACACCGCCAACTATGCAACCCTACACACACTGCCAACCATGCAACCCTACACACATCACCAACCATGCAACCCTACACACACTGCCAACTATGCAACCCTACACACACCGCTAACCATGCAACCCTACACACATCACCAACCGTGCTACCCTACACACACCGCCAACTATGCAACCCTACACACACTGCCAACCGTTGTACCCTACACACACTGCCAACTATGCAGCCCTACACACACCGCCAACCATGCAACCCAACACACACCGCCAACCATGCAACCCTACACACATCACCAACCGTGCTACCCTACACACACCGCCAACTATGCAACCCTACACACACTGCCAACCGTTGTACCCTACACACACTGCCAACTATGCAGCCCTACACACACCGCCAACCATGCAACCCTACTCACATCGCCAACCTTGCAACCCAACACACACCGTCAACTAGGCAACCCTACACTCACTGCCAACCATGCAACCCTACACAGTTCGCCAAACGTGCAACCCCACATACACCGCCAACCATGCAATCCTACACACACCGCCAACTATGCAACCCAACACACACTGTCAACCATGCAATCCTACACACACCGCCAACTATGCAACCCAACACACACTGTCAACCATGCAACCCTACACACACCGCCAACCATGCAACCCTACACACACCTGGATTAGTGGTGCTGGAAGAGCACAGCAGTTCAGGCAGCATCCAAGGAGCTTCGAAATCGACGTTTCGGGCAAAAGATGAAGGGCTTTTGCCCGAAACGTCGATTTCGAAGCTCATTGGATGCTGCCTGAACTGCTGTGCTCTTCCAGCACCACTAATCCAGAATCTGGTTTCCAGCATCTGCAGTCATTGTTTTTACCCTAGACACACCACCAACTATGCAACCCTACACACACCGCCAACCATGCAACTCTACACACACCGCCAACCATGCAACCGTACCCACACCGCCAACCATGCAACCCTACACACACCGCCAACCATGCAACCCTACACACACCGCCAACCATGCAACCCAACACACACCGCCAACCATGCAACCCAACACACACCGCCAACCATGCAACCCAACACACACCGCCAACCATGCAACCCAACACACACTGCCAACCATGCAACCCAACACACACCGCCAACCATGCAACCCAACACACACCGCCAACCATGCACCCCTACACACACCGCCAACCATGCAACCGTACCCACACCGCCAACCATGCAACCGTACCCACACCACCAACCATGCAACCCTACACACATCGCCAACCATGCAACTCAACACACACCGCCAACCGTGCAACCATACACACACTGCCAACTATGCAACCCTACACACACCGCCAACCATGCAACCCTACACACACCGCCAACCATGCAACCGTACCCACACCACCAACCATGCAACCCTACACACATCGCCAACCATGCAACTCAACACACACCGCCAACCGTGCAACCATACACACAGTGCCAACTATGCAACCCTACACACACCGCCAACCATGCAACCCTACACACACCGCCAACCATGCAACCCTACACACACTGCCAACCATGCAACCGTACCCACACCGCCAACCATGCAACCCTACACACACCGCCAACCATGCAACCCTACACACACCGCCAACCATGCAACCCTACACACACCACCAACCATGCAACCCTACACACACCGCCAACCGTGCAACCCAACACACACCACCAACCATGCAACCCTACACACACCGCCAACCATGCTACCCTACACACACCGCCAACCGTGCAACCCTACACACACCGCCAACCATGCAACCGTACCCACACCGCCAACCATGCAACCCTACACACATCGCCAACCATGCAACTCAACACACACCGCCAACCGTGCAACCATACACACACTGCCAACTATGCAACCCTACACACACTGCCAACTATGCAACCCTACACACACCGCCAACCATGCAACCCTACACACACTGCCAACCATGCAACCGTACCCACACCGCCAACCATGCAACCCTACACACACCGCCAACCATGCAACCCTACACACACCGCCAACCATGCAACCCTACACACACCGCCAACCATGCTACCCTACACACACCGCCAACCGTGCAACCCAACACACACCGCCAACCATGCACCCCTACACACACCGCCAACCATGCAACCGTACCCACACCGCCAACCATGCAACCCTACACACATCGCCAACCATGCAACTCAACACACACCGCCAACCGTGCAACCATACACACACTGCCAACTATGCAACCATACACACACTGCCAACCATGCAACCCTACACACACCGCCAACCATGCTACCCTACACACACCGCCAACCGTGCAACCCAACACACACCGCCAACCATGCTACCCTACACACACCGCCAACCGTGCAACCCTACACACACCGCCAACCGTGCAACCCTACACACACCGCCAACCATGCAACCGTACCCACACCGCCAACCATGCAACCGTACCCACACCGCCAACCATGCAACCCTACACACACCGCCAACCATGCAACCCTACACACATCGCCAACCATGCAACCCTACACACACCGCCAACCATGCAACCCTACACACATCGCCAACCATGCAACTCAACACACACCGCCAACCGTGCAACCCTACACACACTGCCAACTATGCAACCCTACACACACCGCCAACTGTGCAACCCAACACACACCGCCAACCATGCAACCCTACACACGCCGCCAACCATGCAACCCTACACGTACCACCAGCCATGCAACCCTACACACACCACCAATCTTGCAACCCTACACACACCGCAGACCATGCAACCCTACACACACCACCAACCGTGCAACCCAACACACACCACCAACCGTGTAACCAAACCCACACTGCCAACCGTGCGACCCAACACACACCGCAGACCATGCAACCCTACACACACCACCAACCGTGCAACCCAACACACACCGCCAACCGTGCAACCCAACACACATCGCCAACCGTGCAGCCCTACACACACTGCCAACCATGCAACGCAACACATACCACCAACCATGCAACCCTACCCACACCGCCAACCATGCAACTCTATCCACACCGCCAACCGTGCAACCCTACACACATTGCCAACCATGCAACCCAACACACACCGCCAACTGTGCTCTCCAGTGAAGGAGAGAGACATTCCCAAAGTGTACAATACAATCTGACAAAGTAATCCACATTTTGTGGAAGTCTGAAAATAGATAATAGGGATGATATCCTTCAGGGGCAAGTGTAACTTTGTCTTTCACTGCTGAGCATTCCTCTCCAATCTGAACCTCACTGTGTAATCAGAAAGTTCAATCTGTCAGAATAGCCTTTAATTTTCATCCTTTCCCTCAGGCAAACCATGGCAGGATAAAATTCCATAGCACCGGCAAATGTCCAACAAGTCATGTTAATGTGTGTGGGAGTGTGTGTGGGATTGTGTGTGGGAGTGTGTGTGGGAGTGTGTGTGGGTGTGTGTGTGGGAATGTGTGTCTGTGAGTGCGGCAGTGTGTGTGGGAGAATGTGTGGGAATGTGTGTGGGTGTGTATGTGGGTGTGTGTGGGAGTGTGTGTGGGTGTGTGTGTGGGAGTGTGTGTCTGTGAGTGTGGCAGTGTGTGTGGGAGTGTGTGTGGGAGTGCGTGTCTGAGAGTGTGGCAGTGTGTGTAGGAGTGTGTGTCTGTGACTGTGGCAGTGTGTGGGAATGTGTGTCTGTGAGTGTGGCAGTGTGTGTGGGAGTGTGTGTGGAAGTGTGAGTCTGTGAGTGCGGCAGTGTGTGTGGGAGTATGTGTGGAAGTGTGAGTCTGTGAGTATTGGAGTGTGTGTGGGAGTGTGTGTGGGTGTGGGTGTGGAAGTGTGAGTCTGAGTGTTGGAGTGTGTGTGGGAGTGTGTGTGTAGGACTGTGTGTCTGTGGGTGTTGGAATGTGTGTGTGAGTGTGGGAGTGTGGCAGTGTGTGTGAGAGTGTGTATCTGTGGGTGAGAGTGTGTATCTGTGGGTAAGGGAGTGTGTGTGGGAGTGTATGAAGGAATGTGGGAGTGTGTGTTGAATTGTGTGTGTGGGAGTATGTGTCTGTGGATGTGAGAGTCTGTATGTGAGTGTGTGTAGGAGTGTGGGAGTGTGTATCTGCAGGTGTAGGAATGCGCATGGGAGTGTTTGTAAGAGTGTGGGAGTGTGTGTGGGTGGTGTGTTGGAGTGTGTGTGCAAGTGTGAGTCTGTGAGTGTCGGAGTGTGTTTGGGAGCGTCTGTGTAGGACTGTGTGTCTGTGGGTGTTGGAATGTGTGTGGGAGTGTGTGTCTGTGAGTGTGGGAGTATGTGTGGGAGTGTGTGTCTGTGGGTATGGGAGTGTGTGTGGGAATGTATGAAGGAGTGTGGGAGTGTGTGTGTTGAATTGTATGTGTGAGAGTGTGTGTCTGTGGATGTGAGAGTCTGTATGTGAGTGAGTGTAGGAGTGTGGGTGTGTCTGTAGGTGTAGGAGTGTGCATGGGAGTGTATGTAGGAGTATGGGAGTGTGTGTGTGTTGGAGTGTGTGTGTGTTGGAGTGTGTGTGTGGGACAGTAGCTATATGTGGAAGGGGAGAGATATCAATCTACACATTCACACGTGCGCACACAAACCCACAGGCACATACTCACATGCATACACAGCATTCTTCCTAATTAATAATCTCCCTCACGTAATATACCAATTTAAAAATGTGATGAATTGTAATGGTTCTTAAAGGGTTAATGTGGGTGGTTTAAATCTGCAATAGTTATTGAGCTCACTGAGCAGTCCTGCAACACTAAACAAAGCTGACAGGTTATTTTGACAATCCTCACAGAGTGAAAGTACAGGCTTGCAGGATACAATTAACTGCAATAAAGATATATTCTTCCCTTCTCTCAGTGCAGTATTGGCATTTAATCCATGTTTACACTCTTGAAATAACTGGATTTATATCCGTATAATGAAGAAACAAAGCTATTACATCGGACCCTGTTATTCATCAAACAGAGACTTGGCATAGCCAGTGCTAGTATACTTTATCTGGAAAACAGTGCTGTTTTGAATTCTATAGATAGGTGCATTTGAATTTGTCACAAAATAATTGATTAAAGCACGTCTGGAGACCAGCGTACCACAATTGGTCAGAGTGCACGCCAAAACCATCCAGAGAAACAGACATTCCGTGAGCATTAAAGGAATTATTTTATCATGAGTTCCACGTTCAGAAATTGTACCAGTATTCCTGCATAGCGTGCAGGATTACACACAGTGTGTATATTGACTGTCTACAGATACAGTGCAAATTACCGACAGAAATGACACGCGCGTGTGCGCGTTCACACACACACACACACCCATGCACACACTCACATTCTCATCCATGTACACACTCACACTCACCCATGTACACACTCACACACACTCACCCATGTACACACTGACACACACACACTCACCCATGCACACACACATACTCACCCATGCACACTCTCTCACACACACATTCTCACCCATGCACATACACTCACACACTCACCCATGCACACACACTCTCTCACACACACAGTCACCCATGCACACACTCTCTCTCTCACACACACTCACCCATGCAACCTCTCTCACACATAAAGACACCCACAGATGCTCCTGATTACAGACACAATGGGCGTACACAATACTTGCACACTGACATTTTTGTAGTTAGACACACAACCACACTATGAAGAGGAAATCCACTGCTGTTCCATTGAGGAACTTTTACAGAATTCATGCTGAAGTATTCAAATCAAACAAAGGTAAGAGAACACGATTTCTGGTGGGTCATGGTCATGCACCCCTGGGTTTGAACTGTGTGTATATCAGACAGGGCCTCTCAGTACACCATAGAGGCTTTCAAGATTGTGTATTTCCCCAACTCACAACCCGCTTTGAGCATTTTCAGATCAAAACTTTAAACACTGTGCCATTTTACCAGAACAGCCCAGAATGATGAAAGGATAGGACAGGTTTGATAGAAAAAGACTGTCTCTAAAGGTTGAGAGGTTAAAACAAAGAGGGGGGGCATAGATATATTTAAACATCAGGAATTGAGAAGTGAGAATTGGCAAACAAATTCACAGCCCCTACACCCCTTCCTACCTTTGTAAAAGCCTCCACCCCTACACCTTTCTTTATCTCTGTAACCTCTAGTCCCTACACCCTCTCCCTATCTCTGTCATCATCTCCATCCCCTAGACCCCTCCATATTTCTGTCAGCTCTTCCATCCCCTAGACTCCTCTGTCTCCCAACTATCACAGTCATACAGTCATAGAGTCATAGAGATGTACAGCATGGAAACAGACCCTTCGGTCCAATCTGTCCATGCCAACCAGATATCCCAACTCAATCTAGTCCCACCTGCCAGCACCCAGCCCGTATCCCTCCAAACTCTTCCTATTCATATACCCATCCAAATGCCTCTTAAATGTTGCAATTGTACCAGCCTCCACCACTTCCTCTGGCAGCTCATTCCATACACGTACCACCCTCTGCGTGAAAAAGTTGCCCCTTAGGTCTCTTTTGTATCTTTCCCCTCTCATCCGAAACCTATGCTCTCTAGTTCTGGACTCCTCCACCCCAGGGAAAAGACTTTGTCTATTTATCCTATCCATGCCCCTCATGATTTTGTAAACCTCGATAAGGTCACCCCTTAGCCTCCGATGCTCCAGTGAAAACAGACCCAGCCTGTTCAGCCTCTCCCTATAGTTCAAATCCTCCAACCCTGGCAACATCCTTGTAAATCTTTTCTGAACTCTTTCAAGTTTCACAACATCTTTCCGATAGGAAGGAGTCAGTGCAAGTATTTTCTTTCTACAAGACTGCCATCCAAAATGAACGGTCTGTTATGAAATTATCCAAAGTATTTCCATTTGAGTGTCATTCAATATGGCTGAACAGTGAGGAGCTCTCTCTCCTCCCAAGGTAATCACAAAGTCATAGTCATAGAGATGTACAACACAGAAACAGACCCTTCAGTCCAATTCATCCAAAGTGTCCAGATATCCTAAATTAATCTAGTGCCATTTGTCAGCACTTTGCCCCTATCCTTCCAAACTCTTCCTATTCATACACCCATCCAGATGTCTTTTTTTTTAAATGTAGTAATTGCACCAGCATTCACCACTTCCTCTGGCAGCTCATTCCATACAAACACCACCCTTGGCGTGAAAAAGTTGCTTGTAGGTCTCTTTTATATCTTTCCCCTCTCACCTTAAGCCTTTTCCCTCTAGTTTTGGAATCAGAGTTACTGGCCTGGCTCCTGTTGGTAGTTACCAGGCAGGTGAGGTATATTGAAGTCATCCTCTATGAAGCAAGATGCAATGGAAAGCGGGTGGATCCAAAAACAACAACAACAGATCCAAAATGTTATAGAGCAGCTTCAACATGAAGTAGCCCCTGAATAACCGTGCAACATGACAGCAGATTGCTGATCCCTTAGTACTGGCAGAATGTACTTCAATTCATTACATTATTAGACATACTAGACTGTCTTTTGGCTAAATAGTGTGTCAAAAGCAAGATGGTGTTTTCAAATGTCATACAACTAAACCTTTCTGTTCTTTAGTGAATCACAGATTGCACTTCAAGTGAACTCTGGACAGAATGGTTTGAGATGTCCTGTCTTGAAAAGATGTTGCATACTGCAATACCGTTTATACGGAGAATATGTTTCTTTTTGTATCTGATTCTGTTATTACAATCTGCTGAATAACCACCCCATTCTCCCACCACCACTCACCTGCACCAACTCCTTGGTGCTAAGTACCTTTGTTCAAAAATTCTCATCCTTGAGTTTATGGCATCACACTTCCTGTCCCTGTGACCTCCTCCAGCTCTGCAACATTTCAGGATCTCTGCGTTCCTACTAGTCTAACCCTCTATGCATCTGATCATTGATCACCGTCACTTCAACTATCTAGAAGCTGACCTCAGTACCCTAACTTCCTCCTGCTACCCTAACCCTTTCTCCACCTCTGGAAACCTAGCTGGTTTGTGACTTTTGCATTTTTGTCACTGAGAATCACATTCTGTCTGGACTCTAATCATGAGGGAGTGATGTTGCAGCTGTAATGAGCCCTGTCCACACTCCGCTGGGAGGAAACAGGTTCCGCTTCGAGGGTTAGTTACTGAGGCTAAGTTGCATAAACTTATCCAGTAATGCACTGAGGTCAAGAGTTGAGAGGAGATCTGACAAAGGTGTTTAAAAATATTAAAGTAAGTAAAAATGATTTCCCTTTGTGGGCAACTCAATTACTCATCTTGCACTTACATAACATCTTTAACATAGTTAGATGTCTGGAATCAAATTAAGGGTTAGGCCACTTGTGAGGAAAGTCAGTAAGCACTCTTTCACATAAACTTCAATTAATCTCTTCCCCCGACTATTGTGGATGAGAGAGGTTAATTGGGGATTTTCCAAAATGTTGGGTAAGAGTTGAAGGATTTGGAGGAAAGGCAGGAGGTACCGATCAGCCACTGAATGGTGTCACAGACACGATGGGCTGAACAGATTCCTCCTATCACAGGAGAGAAACCAGTAGCTGCTTCAGGAAAGGCAGGTCTCCCAGCTAGCTCACTGTTTGTGAACGAGGTGTAAACCATTTCAGAATCATCAACATTTCTCACCATCCTCCTGACAGTGACTGGTTCTGGATGTAGTGACTGCCATATGAGAAAATACGGCCATCAATTCTGCAAAAACCACAGACCATGAAGAATGGGAGTGAAGGATCACAACCTTATCTCAGTGATACTGGCCCTGGGTGGAATGTTAGCAGGGGCTGCTTTATAAAGTGAAATACCATTCTCTTCTCTCGACAGACAAGAATGAAACATATGTAGGTTTAAATGTACAGAAGATTCCGTTACATCTATGAATAAAAATATATCAATAAAATATAAGTCAAAAGGTGCATTGCTTGCTATTGCTGAGTGTGACATTCACTGAGATATCATTAAACACACGAAAGGATGTCAGACACAGGCCTGGGGATGGGGAGGAACCTGGTTCACTCAGCTTTTGCAGTTCTGGGAATATTTCTGTTCTGATCTCACAGGTGTAGCTTCCCAGGGCTCGGATCCTAATTTCTGATTTCATTTCTTGGATCAGTTTGAGATGAGTTTATTAAAACAGTACAAACCTTCATCAAACCTTCCTCGTTGCATTATCCTCACTCTGATGCGCCCAAGCTTCATAACACATTGGATCCAGTCTGTGTTCAGTCTGTTTGTTGAAGGCATACCTCCAGAGACTAAAGGCTGCCGTTTACCCACTCTCTGCTCCTAGTAAGACAGGGCCTCATACAGAGCCAGCTGCTAAAGAGAATCTCCTGAACCAGACTGTAAAAGCCGGACACTAGCTGTCGTCATCCAAAATCAAATTTGTTTTTGAGTCATAAACATGGGCTGATATCTGCCCCTTGAATAATGACAACTTTCTCAAACAAAAAAAATGTATAAAACATTCACATCAAAACACACAGACACAAAAATGTGCAATTAAACTCATCATATATACGCACATGTCATATGCATGCAATGCATGCACATAAACCTTACAATAATGCACATGCCATTCACCCGCCCCATACATACACCATACACACATGCACTATGCTCACATACCACAAAGCGTGTACACATTGCATATAGATGCCAGCAACATGCACACACATTTGCACTCACCCGCACACACGCATACACACACTCACACTCAAACACGCACTCATATATACATATACACACGCGCACACAAAATACACTTCTTTGGATGTGGTAATCTGTCTATTTTAAAGAGTTGCTTTATACAGTTGAACTGTTTCACCAACAGGTAATCCTGGGGTGTGCTGTACTTCTGTAGCTGTGGAGCCTGTTCTGTTAAAGTACACCAACACAAATGCATCATTGACAAAATTTCTTGAACAAAAGGTAAATCTTGCACCAAGTAGCAGTTGGGAGACTTGTTCTCTGCAGTGGGCTGTGGGCAGCACAGTGATCTCCAACTGTCTAAGACTGTCCCAGAGTCCCCATGAATTAACAAGTCACCTCTCAGGTAGACTTAGGCAGGAGAAGAAGCACTTCCTTTCCTTTCTCCTGTATATGTTAATTGATCAGTTATAAAACTGTTGGAAATGGGGAAAAATAACTGACAGTCATGAGTCATCCAATCTGATCTGTGCAACTGACAATCCAATTTGCGGAAGTGGCCATTTTGTTACACTTGATGCATTGGACATACTCACACACTCAACAACTCCTGTCAGTGCAACACCTTCCCATGTTCCAGAATTTACACAAATTCAAACACACACAGAGATACTGATGGAGCAGCACACACAGAGACCAAGTTCCCAACTTTTCCCAGATTCTCCTGCTTCCTACGTTGGCTGCACCTTTTCCTACCCGGTGGCCTTTCCCCCTGCCTTTTGTCTTGTGCACCTTCTGATCTCCAATCTCCCTCACTCTCTGACCTTCCCCCTAGTCTTCTCTTCTCCTTGCTCCTCCCTGAACGCAGATTTGAAATTGCAGCTAATTGCACTCGGTGCTCCACTGATCAAAGGCTCTGGCTGTTAGATGCTTTTGGTTTTCCCATTTTTGTAATGATTTTGAAAAACAATAGATACTTTATAAATATGTTGAGCATCTTAATTACAATTGCAATATAAAACCCATCACTTTTCACCTCTCTGCAGTTCTGAAGAAGGGTCACTTGATTCAAAACATTAACTCTATTTCTCTCTACACAGATGCTGCCAGACCTGTTGAATTTCTCCAGCAATTTCTGTTTTTGTTAATTGTTAGGACATTTGTGTTACTCCACTCAGCTGTTCCATTGCAACTCCCATCTGCTTCTTACAATAATACAATAAAGTAACTTGTAAATTTAAGTTTGAACTATTACTTAGCAAAGGAAGTGGTAGTCTGTTTGAGTGGCAGTGTCTGCTCAAGCAGCAAGGCATTACAGACAGCAGCTTCTGCAGGTTCCCAGCTAATAATCAAAAACAAAACACACACATTACCATGAAACAAATGATGTGAAGGCTTCCTGTATCTTGGATGAGCTAGGCCATTACCTGAGCCCTGTGGTACAGTTTGCAGATAGTCCAGACAACATTGTATACTGGACTCAGAGGTCATTGAGGAGGACACAAAACACTTTCAGAAACATTCTTCACACGTACACCCAGAAAGATCATTGCATCTGCTGACCTAGTGCACAATCCTCTGGCTGAATTTATTTTACAAATCTGCATTCCGCATACTCTGCTCTGTAACGAAACTGTGCATCTGCGGATTACCTGTGTTCACTTGTACAGACGTGTCTACACACACATATCTTCACATTGATGTCCAAACATTGCTTTCTGCACTTTGATATCTTCACACTGATATCTGTATGCTGCTATTTGTACACTGCCATTCGCACACTGATTCCCACACACTAATATCTGCACACTAATAAGCACACTGTTGCCCGTATTTATTATTAAATATGAAATATGTACTTTCGTATTGGCATCCCAATGCACTCCTGTGTTTGTAATTATGTATACACTGATGTACTTAAACCGATTACACACGTGTTATCACAGTTCCATGTTATTTTGGCCCCTGTTTACAGTATGTATGGAGTGTATCTGGTACAAGCAGTCCTTCATTGCTCAGAACGCAGATTTGAAATTGCAGCTAATTGCACTCGGTGCTCCACTGATCAAAGGCTCTGGCTGTTAGAGGCTTTTGGTTTTCCCATTTTTGTAATGATTTTGAAAAACAATAGATACTTTATAAATATGTTGAGCATCTTAATTACAATTGAATTTTAAAATTGATTATCACATTTACTGTGGCTTGTCCCCTTCAACAGATCATTTTGGTTGGTGAGATCACATCCGGGACCTATTGTCTCCAGTTGCTGCTTAAGGTTCAAGTTCATAAACAATACACAGTTATCACTCCTCAAGTCAACAGGACTCAGATTTAGAAAGCTGGCCAATGTGGTAATATAGGATTTGTTCACTGCTCTGCATATCTTTTAATTGTATTCTGACTGCTACTGATGTAACACTTTGTCTCAGATCATGAAAGTCCATAAAACCATAAGAGGTCGGAGCAGAATTAGGCCATTCAGCCCATCAGGATGCACCACCATGCAATCTTGGCTGATATGTTTCTCGTCTCCATTCTCCTGCTTTCCCACTGTAACCTTTGACCCCCCCCCACCCCCCCCCCCCCCTTATTAACCAAGACCCTATCTATCTCTGTCTTAAACACACTCAATGACTTGGCCTGCACAGCCCTCTGCAGCAATGGGTTCCACAGAGTCCCCACCCTCTGGCTGAAGAGAGTTCCTCCTCAACTCCGTTCTAAAAGGTCGTCTCTTCATTCTGAGGCTGTGCCCTTGGGTCCTAGTCTTTCCTACTGGTGGAAACATCTTCTCCATGTTCCCTCTATCCAGGCCCTTCAGTATTCTGTAAGTTTCAATCAAATACCCACCCCCATCCTTCTAATCCCCACCGAGTACAGATCCTGAGTCCTCAACCCTCCTTAAATGACTGGCCCTTAATCCTCTGGACCCCCTCCAACGCCTGCACATCCTTCCTTAGTTACGAGGTTGAAAACTATTCACAATATTCCAAAAGCTTTCTAACCAGAACCTTACACAACCTCAGCAGTACATCCCTGCTCTTGTATTGTAGCCCTCTTGAAATGAATGTCAACACTGCATCTGCCAACTGAACTGAAATATAAAGTGTGCATGAATTTTAACCAATTCTGCGGCCACAAGAGCAGGTCAGAGGCTGGGAATACTGCGGTGAGTTACTCACCTCCTGACTCCCCAAAGCCTGTCCACCATCTACAAGGCACAAGTTAAGAGTGTGATGGAATACTCCCCACTTGCCTGGATGGGGGCAGCCCCAACAACACTCAAGAAGCTCAACACCATCCACATGAAAGTAGCCCACCAGATTGGCACCACATCCACAAGCATCCACTCCCTCCACCACTGACGCTCAGTTGCAGCAGTGTGTACCATCTTCAAGATGCACTGCAGAAACTCACCAAAGATCCTCAGACAGCACCTTCCAAACCAATGATCACTTCCATCTAGAAGGACAAGGTCAGCAGATACATGGGAACACCACCCCCTGCAAGTTCCCTCCAAGCCACTCACCTTCCTGACTTGGAAATTCCATTGTGGGTCAACCTACAGCAGATAGACTCCAGCTGTTGCTGAAGACACATCCCCACCACCTTACTGAGGATGATGAGGAACAGACAATAAATATTGGCCTGGCCAACAATGTCAATATCCCATTAAGGAATTAAACTGACCTTCTGTTACCTGTACCATTCTCCTTCCCTCACGTGAGTGACTGATCCAACATGCTGCGGTGGGGGAACGGGACAATGGCATTGTTTGTAGTTGTAGCTCTTGGTGTCAGTGAAGGTGTGGGCTCTGTGCAGGATCTCAGTGATGATACCAGGCCATGGGGGATTGTTGTTACAACCACAGCTGGCCTAGAATCCCCACATAGAAAGCAACAGTGAGCTTATCACACTCCCAGGACAGCTCTTTTCTCTCTCTCTCTCTCTCTCTCACACACACACACACATATACAGAGGGACAGTCAGCGTAGCTCTCACACGTACACACACATGCTTGCACACACACACACAGGAGAAGTCAGTATATCACACACACACACACACAGGGGCAGAGGGACAGTGAGTGTCTCTCACACGCACACAGGGACAGTGAGTGTGTCTTACACACACACACACACAGGGACAGGAGGACAGTGAGTGTCTCACACACACAGGGACAGTGAGTGTGTCTTACACACACACACAGGGACAGGAGGACAGTGAGTGTCTCACACACACACAGGGACAGTGAGTGTGTCTTACACACACACACACACACAGGGACAGGGGGACAGTGAGTGTCTCACACACACACAGGAACAGTGAGTGTCTCACACAGACAGGGACAGTGAGTGTGTCTCACACACACGCACACACACACACAGGGACAGGAGGACAGTGAGTGTCTCACACACACACACAGGGACAGTGAATGTGTCTTACACACACACACACACACAGGGACAGTAGGACAGTGAGTGTCTCTCACACACACAGGGACAGTGAGTGTGTCTTACACACACACACACAGGGACAGGAGGACAGTGAGTGTCTCATACACACACAGGGACAGTGAGTGTGTCTTACACACACACACACACACAGGGACAGTAGGACAGTGAGTGTCTCTCACACACACAGGGACAGTGAGTGTGTCTTACACACACACACACAGGGACAGGGGGACAGTGAGTGTCTCACACACACACAGGAACAGTGAGTGTCTCACACAGACTGGGACAGTGAGTGAGTCTCACACACACACACACACACACACACACACAGGGACAGGAGGACAGTGAGTGTCTCACACACACACACAGGGACAGTGAGTGTGTCTTACACACACACACACAGAGGGACAGGGGGACAGTGAGTGTCTCTCACACACACAGGGACAGTGAGTGTCTTTCACACACACAGGGACAGTTAGTGTGTCTTACACACACACACACAGGGACGGGGGACAGTGAGTGTCTCTCACACACACACGGACAGTGAGTGTCTCTCACACACACAGGGACAGTTAGTGTGTCTTACACACACACACACAGGGACAGGGGGACAGTGAGTGTCTCTCACACACACAGGGACAGTGAGTGTCTCTCACACACACACGGACAGTGAGTGTCTCTCACACACACAGGGACAGTTAGTGTGTCTTACACACACACACAGGGACAGGGGGACAGTGAGTGTCTCTCACACACACAGGGACAGTGAGTGTCTCTCACACACACACGGACAGTGAGTGTCTCTCACACACACAGGGACAGTTAGTGTGTCTTACACATACACACACACAGGGAAAGGGGGACAGTGAGTGTCTCTCACACACACGGACAGTGAGTGTCTCACAAACACAGGGACAGTGAGTGTGTCTCATACACACTCAGGGGCAGAGGGAGTGTGGGTTGCTGTGGGAGTACAGCTGTAGAAGTTGAACCCTTGCTGACTCTCAGCCCAGTCTGGCCCAGCCTAGGGGCAGTGGTGGCAGTTTTGAACCTGTGTGCCTGACGGCCTCTGGTTTTACTGCGCAGCCCCGGGTCTCAGGTCCTTCTCCCTCTCCAATTCTTGTCCTCCCCACAAAGTTTGTTTTTCTTGGAATTACTTTTTAACAATTAATTTAAAAAAACAACAATATTTCCAGTAGCCAACTGGTTCCAAAACCTTGTCAGGGCGATGCAGTGGAATTGAACACGGAGTTAAATCCCGTATATGAGTGAATATTGTAAATGTTTCTCTCTCGCCGCTATGGTCCTGATTCATCCCTCGTGGGCTTCTCCCTGAGAACAAAGCTGCTTACACACTCGCTCTGTCTCCATCAATTCGCCCAGAAATTGATACTGCGCAGAATTATGAATACTTTAAAAAGATTCCCCCGAATTTACTCCTTATCATTTGGGTCTTTCTTGCTCAGAGACCAGATCTTGTTACAAACCTGCAGCCGCCCAGAGAGAGAGAGATTCTGTTAAACACTGACCTGATCACAGTTCACAGCAGCTGAATGGAAAAGAAGCTGGAGATGGGAATGGGCTGGCAGATTCAGACAGATTCCCCGGGGGGTTACTGCTGGCCTCTGTGTCAAACACAAACTCCGGGATTTGCCAGCAGCGCCGGCCCGAGCAGGGATTGAAGGGGGTGGCAGGAAGGAGCTGCAGGATCCGCTTTCTAAGTTACACAGAAGTCACTGGGAGTAGAGGGAGCTCCGAGCCGCTACTGTGTCATTCAGAGAGAAGGAGGAGGGTCCCAGCTAACAGCCCGGGGACATGACTGCTCCCATCCAGACTAATTCATCATCAGAACTGACCACATCCAACATCCTCACACTGCCATACACACACACACATACTCACACTCACTCTCTCACACACACATACTCACACTCACTCTCACATACACATATACACACTCACACACACACACTGACACACACACATATACACTCGCACAAACATTGTCTCACACACACTGACATCTACACACATACTCACACACACACTGACACACACACATACACATACTCTCACACATACTCTCTTACACACTGACACACACACATTTTCTCACCCACACATACTCACACACACACACACTCACCAAAACATATACACACTCACTATTCTCTCTCACACACATATACACATGTGAGAGATATACAAACACTCTCACATTCACATACAAACACATAACAAACTTATATGTTCACACCCATACATACTTCACCACACAGACACACAAATACACACTCAACACCTCACACTCACATACACACACAGCAGTCCTGTACGAAACATACACAGGGAACACATTCCATTTGTGTATTCACACACCCATACACACCCGAGCAGGGATGTATACACACACACGCACGCACACACACTTAGACACACTGTTACACACACTGTCACACACACACAGCCTGGGGTATACACTAATGCAGAGGTACAAACGGCCAGCCCCTGCACACACGGTGCAGTTTCTCGGGATGAGTTCCGAACCGTTCTGAAAAAGCCCAGCTCCCGGTAAACCCGGTGCAACAGCTGGCAGCAGGAAAAGCCCGGTAGTTTGTGGAGGTTACCTTATTGCAGTAATAATGTTCCAGGCAGGATGCCGATGTTAGGCAGGCGGGCTCAGCGGCCAGAGTACCCACTGGTGCTGGAGCTGTCGGGTAAAATCTCACATTCATCTCACTGAGTGGATCACCAAGCGGATGGAAGCAGATGTTGTTTTAATGACGATACTCTCCCTCTTGCTCTCCCGTCTCTCTCTCTCTCTCTCTCTGCCTCTTATTGTCGGATGGAACAAAAAAAAGAGAATGGGGTAAGATTCAATTCATCCTTGCCTCACATCCGTTTTGTGGTCTGCGCTAGTTCAGCCTTCATAGAGTCGCCGATGCACAGACTTTGAACAGTCTTGTCAGAAGCAACTCAGCAAAGTCGTGCAGAAAACTCTCAAGCTGCAGAGAAGCTAAGCCAGCACATTACCGCAGCTCAGCGTTGAGGGTTGCTTCCCCCCATTTCTGGGCTGCTGTGTCTGTTTTCTTTGTCTCTCTCAGTCTGTCTCTCCCCCACACTCCCTTGTCCCTCCGCTGCCTTTACTCAACATGCCTGGGAATATTTACCCATGCATTGAAGCGAAGGCGATGTGCAGTTTCCCTCTCCACATTCAAAACCAAGCGACCTCTGCTGATAGTACAAGGGACATGGATGAGTGGGGGAGGGGGCGAAATCGCCTGTTAGACTGCTCTGAAGGTGAGAGAAACGGATTCAATTGCTGACCGTCCCCCACCCCCACCACCCAAGGACCACAAACACATGGGGGGAGAGTTTCTAGCACATCCCTCAGCTTCAGCACCTGGACTGGCAATCCCAAACCCAGTTACAAGACTCAACCAGGAACAGAGAGACAGAGAGACAGAGAGAGACAGAGACAGTCCCTCTGTAACAGGGGTCCCTGACAGAGACAGAGAGAGTTTAGTGTTTCTTGGTTGAAAGTACTGGGACAATGTCAAAGCATTTCTGTCACTTCATTGGAAAGCTGGAGCGAACTGGTATCAGGAGTGAGTGAACACTGTCCACACATCCTTACAACATGCACAGCCTGTATCCCCTGAGAAGTTCATGTGTGTGAAATAATGCTTCTTTTTGCCGTTAGTCATTAGTAAACAACAGGAGAAAGGGGGTAGATGGAGTGGGTGAGAGGTTGGGAGTGGGAGAAAGGGTTTCGGTTCAGACAATGGAATAGCATTCATTCTTTCTAAAGTTTCTAATTCCCCAGGCAAGACGTAACTGAGAGAAACCATCCACTCTGCAAAGCAACACCAGCAGATTCAGAGCTGCGGCTGGCCATGACTTTCCCAACAGGAATACAGACCAAGTCACATGAAAATATTCTCGCACTTCCCACAGGATTGGGACAAACAAGGATTGCATTCCCAGTGGGATTCACAATGGACACTGCAGGAAAAACCTGGGAGAAATATTTCGAGAATTTGTTTTGTCCTGTAAGGGATACCATCCTGGGGCTTTGTGTGGTGGGGGTGTGGGGGAAGGAGATTGTGGGGAGGTCTGAATGATTGGCTGATAACAGAAAGTGCATTTTTTTTTATCGTTTTTACACACTAACGTATAAAAATTAAAATGGAACTGAAAGGTATCAATAATGGAATAATTATAAGATTGGAGTAAAAGAAGATAATAAGACCTCAAGTGTTTGTGCTTTTAGGAAATCCTTTATGTGGATTATATCAGGTTACATTTACAGAGCATGAACTATTCCAATATCGAAGGGTAAGTTGGTGCATTTGTTTTGAAAGGATAATTGACGAGGGGCTGCTGTTTCTTCACTCTTTTCATTCTGAGCTGTGCAGTTTCAGAGTGGGGTCTCTGATCGCTGGCTGCTGTCCTGGTCTGCGCTTGTTGGACAGTGCAGCTGCTTTCTTCAATAATTTTCACATCTGACAGATCTCCAACAAATCTCTTCATCAACAACTTTTGAAATTGTGTCACTGTAAGTGCAGCAACCAATTGTGCAGCAAAAGCTCATTAATAGCAAAGCGATAAGAGGTCAGCTCATTGTTTTGATGATGTTGTTTGAGGGATAAATGTTGGCCATAACCCCAGACACTCTCCTGCTCTTCCAGGAATAATTCAATCTTTTACATTCACCCAGACACACAGGCTTTTAGATTAAACAGGCAGTATCTCTGATAGTGCTGTTAAGACAATTCTCAGTTATTTCCTCAGTTTTTTCTGTATTTACTTAGGGGATCTGAATTTTGTTGGCTGAGTCAATATTTATTTGCCCATTTCTACTTGTCCTTGTAAGGATGCCTTCTTGAGCTGCAGCAGTCCAAAAGCAGGTAGACCCACAATGCCCTTAGGGAGAGAATTCCAGGATTCTGACCCAGCGACAGTGAAGGAACGGCGGTACATTTCCAAGTCGGGATGGTGGGTGGCTCAGAGGGGAACTTGCAGGGGATGGTGTTCCCATGTACCTGCTGCCCTTGTCTTTCTAGACAGAAGTTAAAGGGGAGGACCTCAAAGGTAGTGATCTTGGGATTACTACCAGTGCCATGTGCTAGCCAGTGAAGAAATGAAAAAATAGGCAGGATGAACATGTGGCTTGAGAGATGGTATAGGAGGGAGGGGTTCAGATTTGTTGGCCATTGGGACCGGTTCTGGGGAAGGTGGGACTATTACAAAAGGGACAGTCTACATCTGAACCAGACTGGAACCAATGTCCTTGGGGGAGGTTTTGCTCCTGCTGTTGTGGAGGTTTTAAACTAATGTGGCAGGGGACTGGGAACCAGAAGAGAAAACAAGTAGGCAGCGAGGTGGAGACTGGAGACTGTAAGAATTATGAAGATAGCATTAATAAAGAGAAGAATAGGCAGAGAGCAGGTGAGCGCAAAAGAACTGGTGGCCTGAAATGCATCTACTTTAATGCAAGGAGTATAGTGTGTAAGGCAGATGGACTTAGGGCTTGGATTGGTGACTGGGAGTATAACATTATTGCCATCACAGAGACTTGGTTGAAGGAAGGTCATGATGATTGGCAACTCAATGTTCCAGGATATAGATGCTTCAGACAGGGCAGGGTGGGAAGTAAAAGAGGGGGTGGAGTTGCATTGTTGGTCAGGGATGATATCACTGTGCTAAAGGAGGACACTATGGAGGTCTTTTGTAGTGAGGCATTATGGGTGGAGCTGAGAAATAAGAAGGGTGCAGTTACATTGTTGGGACTGTACTACAGGCCTCCCAACAGTGAACATGAGGTAGAAGAACAAATAGATAAACAGATTATGGAAAGATGTAGAGGCAATAGGGTAGTGGTAATGGGAGATTTTAATTTTCCCAACATTGACTGGGATACACTTAGGTTGGATGGGGCAGAATTTGTAAGAAGCGTCCAGGAGAGTTTTCTAGAGCAGTATGTCAATAGTCTGGTGAGGGAAGGGGCCATATTGGACCTGGTACTGGGTAACGAGCCAGGACAGATGGTAGAAGTTGTGGTGGAGGATTTCTTTGGGAACAGCGACCACAATTCTGTAAGTTTTAGAATACTTGTAGATAAAGAAGAGAGTGGTCCTCAGGGAAGAGTGCTAAACTGGGCCAAGGCCAATTATAACAAAATTAGGCAGGAGCTGGGAAATGTGGATTGGACACAGTTATTTGAAGGGAAGTCCACATTGGAGATGGGGAGGCTTTCAAAGATAGGTTAACGGCAGTGCAGGATAGGCATGTCCCGTTGAAGGCAAAGGATAGGAAGGGCAAGATTTGTGAACTGTGGATGACAGGAGAAATTGTACGACTAGACAAGAGGAAAAGGCAAGCGTACATAAGGTCTAGGCAGTAAGAACATAACGGGCCCTGGAGGAATATCGGAAGAGTAGGACAAGTCTTAAACAAGGAATCAAGCGGGCTAAAAGGGGTCGTGAAATAGCTTTAGCGAGCAGAATTAAGGAGAATCCCAAAGCATTTTATTCTTCGATAAGAAGCAAGTGGGTAATGAGAGAAAGGATTGGTCCATTAAAAGATAATGAAGGAAGGCTGTGTGCCGAACCTGAGAGAATGGATGAGATTCTGAATGATTACTTTGCATCAGTGTTCACTGAGGAGAGGAACATGATGAATGTTGAGATTAGAGACAGAAGTTTGATTAGTCTGGATCATGTTGGCATAAGTAGGGAAGATGTGTTGGGTAGGCTAGGGGTTATTAATGGACAAATCCCCAGGACTGGATGGGTTCTATCCCAGGTTGCTGAGGGAGGTGAGTGAGGAAATAGCTGGGGCCCTGACAGATATCTTTGTGACATCCTTAAATACAGGTGAGGTGTCGGAGGACTGGAGGTTGTTCATGTTGTCCCCCTCTACAAGAAGGGTAGTACAGATATTCCGGATAACTACAGACCAGTGAGCCTGGCGTCGGTGGTGGGGAAGATGCTGGGGAGGGTACGAAGAGATAGGATCTATTTATATTTAGAAAAGAATGGGCTTATCAGTGATAGGCAACATGGTTTTGTGCAGGGGAGGTCGTGCCTTACCAACTTAATAGAGTTCTTCAAGGAAGGGACCAAGTTGATAGATGAAGGAAGGGCTATTGATGTCATGTACATGGACTTTAATAAGACGTTTGATAAGGTTCCCCATTGTAGACTAATGGAGAAAGTGAAGTCACATGGTGTGCAGGGTGTTCTGGCTAGGTGGATAAAGAACTGGTTGAGCAACAGGAGACAGAGAGTAGTAGTTGAAGGGAGTTTCTCGAAATGGAGAAAGGTGACCAGTGGTGTTCCACAGGGGTCAGTATTGGGGCCACTGTTGTTTGTAATATACATAAATGATCTGGAAGAGGGCACTGTTGGTTTTTTTTTAGATTAGATTACTTACAGTGTGGAAACAGGCCCTTCGGCCCAACAAGTCCACACCGACCCGCCGAAGCGTAACCCACCCATACCCCTACCTTTACCCCTTTAACCTAACACTACGGGCAATTTAGCATGGCCAATTCACCTGACTTGCACATCTTTGGACTGTGGGAGGAAACCGGAGCCCCCGGAGGAAACCCACGCAGACACGGGGAGAACGTGCAAACTCCACACAGTCAGTCGCCTGAGTCGGGAATTGAACCCGGGTCTCTGGCGCTGCGAAGCAGCAGTGCTAACCACTGTGCCACCGTGCCGCTCATGGTATGATCAGCAAGTTTGCAGATGACACAAAGATTGGTGGAGGAGCAGAAAGCATAAGGGACTGTCAAAGGATACAGGAGGATATAGATAGGCTGGAGAGTTGGGCGGAAAAGTGGCAGATGGATTTCAATTCAGATAAATGTGAGGTGATGCATTTAGGCAAGTCTAATTCTAGAGTGAATTATACAATGAATGGAGGAGCCTTGGGAAAAGTTGAAAGGCAGAGAGACCTGGGAGTGCAGGGCCATTGTACCCTGAAGGTTGCTGCACAGGTGGATAGAGTGGTCAAGAAGGCATAGAGTATGCTTGCCTTCATTGTTGAGCATAAGAGCTGGAAAGTCACGTTAAAATTGTACAAGACATTGGTTCGGCCGCATTTAGAATATTGCGTACAGTTCTGGTCGCCACATTACCAAAAGGATGTGATGCTTTGGAGAGGGTGCAGAGAAGGTTTACGAGGATGTTGCCTGGTATGGAAGGTGCGAGCTATGAAGACAGCTTGAGTAGATTAGGTTTGGTTTCACTAGGTAAAAGGAGATTGAGGGGGGACCTGATTGAGGTTTACAAAATCATGAAGGGTATAGACAGGGTGGATAGAGACAAGCTTTTTCCCAGGGTGAAGGATTCAATAACAAGAGGTCACGCTTTCAAGGTGAGAGGTGGAAAGTTTAAGGGGGATACACACGGCAAGTACCTCACACAGAGGGTGGTGGGCGTTTGGAACGTGTTGCCAGCAGAGGTGGTAGAGGCAGGCACGGTAGATTCATTTAAGATGCGTCTGGACAGATGCATGAGTAGGTGGGGAGCAGAGGGATACAGATGCTTAGGAATTACTTGTTGTACCTACAAACTAACCTTCTAGTGCAAGATAGCAGACATCCCTACCAAATCGTCTCAATGCCTTCTATGCTCACTTTGAGCAGAATTTCGGTGGAGAGGTAACACCTACTCTGACAGGTCCTGACGAACCTATCCCAATAGTCACTGCGTCAGAGTCAGGTCAGTTTTCCTTCATGTGAATCCAAGGAAAGCGATGGGACCAGACGGAGTACCAGGCCGTGTCCTCAGAGCATGCGCAGATCAACTAGCAGAGGTCTTCTCGGACATCTTCAACCTCTCCCTGCAGCAAGCCACTGTCCCGGCCTGTTTCAATAGGGCCAACATCATCCCTGTGCCTAAGGAGGCTCATGCAGCATGTCTCAATGACTACCGCCCAGTGGCCCTAACCTCGGTGGGCATGAAGTGCTTTGAAAGGCTGGTCATGGCATTAATCACCTCCAGCCTCCCCACTACTCTTGACCCACTCCAATTTGCCTATCGGACAAACAGATCCAGGTCAGATGCCATATCACTTGCCCTTCACTCCTCCCTAGAACATCTTGACACCAAGAACAGCTACATAAGAATCCTACTCATTGACTACAGTTCAGCCTTCAACACTATTATCCCCTCGAGACTGATTACTCAGCTTAGTGATCTCGGACTAAGCCCCACTCCCTGCAACTGGATCCTCAGTTTCCTGACCCACAGGCCACAGTCAGTGAAGATTGGGGACAATATTTCATCCTCACCAACACTCAATACTGAAGCTCCCCCCAGGGGTGTGTACTCAGCCCCCTACTGTAATCACTGTATACCCATGACTGCGACACCAAATACCAGATTAATGCCATTTACACATTTGCTGATGTCACCACCATAGTCGGTCAAATCTCAGATGGTAATGAGACAGACTACAGACGGGAGGTGGAAGACCTGGAAGAATGGTGCACTGAGAACAACCCAGCTCTCACTGCCGGCAAAATCAAGGAACTCATTATTGACTTTTGGCGGGATGTTACTCATGTCCCCCCCCTACACGTTAACAGCACAGAGGTGGAGCGAGTGGAAAGTGTCAAGCTCCTGGGAGTGGTCATCCACAACAAACTTTCTTGGACTCTTCATCTGGATGCACTGGTTACAAAGGCCCAACAACGTCTCTTCTTCCTCAGGCAGCTGAAGAAATTTGGCATGACGGCGAATACCCTTGCCAACTTTTATAGGTGTGCCATCGAGAGCATTCTGTCTGGATGTATCACTACCTAGTATGGCAACTGTACCATTCAAAATCGGAGACGGTTACAGAGAGCGGTGAACATGGCCCAGACGATCACAAAAGCCAACCTCCCATCTATAGAATCCATCTACCAGGCCCACTGTCAAGGAAAGGCCCCCAGCATTCTCAAAGATCCACCCCATCCTGGCAATGTTTTTCTACAACCTCTACCATCGGGGAGAAGGTACAGAAGCCTGAACACACGCACCAGCCGGTTTCGAAGCAGTTTCTACCCTATTGTTGTTAGAATACTGAATGAACTCACAAACTCTTAACATTCGCCTGTACCTGTGTTTTTGTTTTTACCACTATTTACCTCTTATTTAATATCTATGCTACTTAACTCTGTGACCTGCCTATTGCTCGCAAGATAAAGCTTTTCACTGTGCCTCGGCACACATGACAATAAATTCAATTCAAATTCAATTCAATTCTATGATTCATGCACAAGGACACCCAGGTCCCTCTGCAGAGCAGTGTACTACAATTTTTTACCATTTAAATAATAGTCCTTTTCACTGTTATTCCATCCAAAATGCACGACGTTACATTTATCAACATTGTTCTCCATCTGCCAGACCCTTGCCCACTCACTTGACCTGTGTGGACTAATTGGACCGAAGACTATGATAAAGAGCTTATACTCGATACATCGATTCTCCTGCTCCTCAGACGCTGCCTGACTGGCTGTGCTTTTCCAGTACCACACTCTCGACTCTGGTTGGACCTGTTTCCGTGCCGTATGACTCTATAATAAGTAATATACGGTTTGAATGTCAATACGTTAAAAAGCAAATATCATAGGAGTGAATTGCTGGAGAATCTGTCTTTTGAGAGCTTGGATTCATCAGGGCATTCTCAGAGAAAACAATAAGACTTACAAAGGCAAGGCAGTATTACACAGAGGGTGGTAGGTGCCTGGACACACTACCAGGGGAGGTGGTAGAGACAGGTATGGTGGCAACATTTAAGGAGCATTTAGACAGATACATAGACAGGCAGGGAATAGAGTCATAAAGATGTACAGCACAGAAACAGACTCTTCAGTCCAACTCATCCATGCTGACCAGATATCCTAACCTAATCTAATCCCTTTGCCAGCACTTGGCCCATATCCCTCTGAGTGTTTCATATTAATATACCCATCCAGATGCCTTTTAAAAGTTGTAATTGTACCAGCCTCCACCACTTCCTCTGGCAGCTCATTCCATACATGCATCACCCTCTGCGTGAAACACCTGCTCCTTACGTCTCTTTTAAATTCTTCCCCTCTCACCCTAAACCTAATCCCTGTAGTTCTGGACTCCCCCACCACAGGGAAAAGTCCTTGTCTGTTTGCCCTATCCATGCCCCTCATGATTTTATAAATCTCTATAAGGTCACCCCTCAGCCTCCGAAGCTCCAGGGAAAACAGCCCCAGCCTGTTCAGCCTCTCCCTATAGCTCAAATCCTCCAACCCTGGCAACATCCTTCTAAATCTTTTCTGAACCCTTTGAAGTTTCACAACATCTTTCCGATAGGAAGGAGACCAGAATTGCACGCAATATTCCAACAGTGGCCTAACCAATGTCCTGTACAGCCGCAACATGACCTCCCAACTCCTGTACTCAATACTCTGACCAATAAAGGAAAGCATACCAAACGCCTGCTTCACTATCCTATCTACCTGCGACTCCACTTTCGGGGAGCTATGAACCTGCACTCTAAGGTCTCTTTGTTCAGCAACACTCCCCAGGACCTTACCATTAAGTGTATAAGTCCTGCTAAGATTTGCTTTCCCAAAATGCAGCACCTTGCATTTATCTGAATTAAACTCCATCTGCCACTCCTCAGCCCATTGGCCCATCTGATCAAGATCCCATTGTAATCTGAGGTAACCTTCTTCGCTGTCCACTACACCTCCAATTTTGGTGTCATCTGCAAACTTACTAACTGTACCTCTTATGCTCGCATCCAAATCATTTATGTAAATGAGAAAAAGTAGAGGGCCCAGCACCGATCCTTGTGGCACTCCACTGGTCACAGGCCTCCAGTCTGAAAAACAACCCTCCACCACCATCCTCTGTCTTCTACCTTTGAGCCAGTTCTGTATCCTAATGGGTAGTTCTCCCTGTATTCCATGAGATCTAACCTTGTTAATCAGTCTTCTACCACAAGGAACCTTGTCGAACGCCTTACTGAAGTCCATATAGATCACATCCACCGCTCTGCCCTCATCAATCCTCTCTGTTACTTCTTCAAAAAACGCAATCAAGTTTGTGAGACATGATTTCCCACGCACAAAGCCATATTGACTATCCCAAATCAGTCCTTGCTTTTCCAAATACGTGTAAATCCTGTCCTTCAGGATTCCGTCCAACAACTTGCCCACCACCAATGTCAGGCTAACTGGTCTATAGTTCCCTGGCTTGTTCTTACCACCTTTCTTGGGAATGGGCCAAATGGCCTCACTCTGCTCCTATCTTATGGTCTCACTTTCTCAAGATCCCAACTGATGCTGACAATTGGACAAGTCAAAACCCAGAATGAAATCTGGCTTAATAGATCATAGGTTTGATTTTTGCCATCGCTTACATGGTAGTTAGTCACTGGTGTAGTGACAAGAGCCTGCCGCTGTTCTTTAACCAGAGAATGAAAGTAAATTACACAAAATGTAAAAAAAACAAGCAAAACTACGGATGAATGACAGTTTAGAAAGATCTTAACATAAACGTCAAAACAAAATTTTAACTTGGTTACATGCAATATCCTTTACAAATACTCAACCCCAGTGAAGTATCACTCCTGTCTTTAACTTTTTAATTTTTTATATTACTGACTCTTTCGAGTTTTGATGACCTTGAAACTTGTTTGTGGTCTGACAGCTAGAACACATCGACACAAACTCTTTCAGCTTCGAGACTTCATAGAACTAACCAGCCCTTATGCTAAAGCCAAACTTCTCATGAATTGAAACCCCGATTCTGAGCTGTTCTCAGACTGTTAGTGTCCCCTGGGCTGTCTCTCTTAGGCACTTATGTGAAGTTAATTGAAAAGAATGGGTGACTGGTGTAGCATCTTCAAATACTCTGATAGAGCCAGTGTTGTCTAACATTAAACAACTGAAGCAACAGGCAGTAGCAGAGGACAGTGCAGTATAATCCGTACAGATTTGAGTGTCTGCAAAATGAACTGACCACACAGCTTTTAGTGCGAGTATCAGTCAAATATACAATGCAGAGGCCCAGGGTACATGGGTTCAAATCTCATGAAGAGCTTATGCTCAAAACGTCAATTCTCCTGCTCCTCTGATGCTGCTTGACTGGCTATGCTTTTCCAGCACCACACTCTTCGACCCAAATCCCTGGCAGCTGATTGAATTTAAATTCAATGAATGAAATCAGGAATTGGGAGTACCTCTCAGTAACGCTGGCCGTGACAAGTATCATCAATTGCTGTTAAACCCATCTGGTTCACTCATATCCCTCAGGGAAAGAAACTGCTACCCTTACCTGGTCTGCCCTACATGTGACTCCAGACCCACAGCAATGTGATTGGTTATTAACTGCCCTCTGAAATGACCTAGCAAGCCACTCAGTTCCAGGGCAATTAGGGATGGGCAACAACCCTCACATCGCAAGAAAATTATAAAGAACTGATTTGAGGAGGAATGAAGAAATTAATTGTATTCAATGTGTTCTCACAAAACACTGTGCCCATTCCCAGTCTGGACACCACTGGGAGATACACTTCATAATCTAAGAATTCTCATCTCACATCAAAAACTACACATGCTTTAGCCCATGCACATAGCTCACTCTTGTTTGTTCAGTATTGTTTATATTAACTAAACAAAGCTATAATTTAATTTTGAGCTTGGTGTATAGATTAATACAGGCTCTCTGAAGGGTTGCAGGTCAATGGTGGAGATGAACTCCTGCTTTTTTCTGCCGAGTTTACGCAAGGAAATACATTCCCTCATTCTTACAGGAAGCAGAAAACCCGCTATTCACAAGGCCCAAAGATTAGTCTGAAAGAGGAGGAGGAATTTGGAAAGGGCTACCTCAACAACATTGCTAGCTTAGCACAAAAAAAAATCACTCAATGTTATGAAAGGCTGTGTTGTAAGAAACATTCTTTTTCTCCTCTCCAGGTCACTCCTGTGGGATGGTTTGAAGTGGTCTCCAATGATAATTGTATATTTGAAAGCAAAGTCTTCATGAGATTGGAATGTCAAGTATCCTTAAGTAGCTCTGATCCCATCATCCTTTACTGAAAGAACAGAGAAGAAGATGATTGGTGAGAGTAGAGAATATTAAAGCACAGTGACACAGTGGTTAGCACTGCTGCCTCACAGCGCTAGGGACCTGGGCTCAATTCCACCCTCGGGCGACTGTGTGTGGAGTTTGCACATTCTCTCTGTGTCTGCGTGGGTTTCCTCTGGATGCTCCGAAGATGTGCAGGTTTGCTGAAATTGGCCATGCTAAATTGCCCACAGTGTTCAGGGATGTGTAGGCTAGGTGCATTGGTCAGGATAAATATAGGATGGGGGAATGGATCTGGGTGGGTCACTTTTCAGAGGGTTGGTATGGACATTTTGGGCTGAAGGGCCTGATTCCACACTGTAGGGATTCTATAATAAAGAAGACTTCAGTCTTTTAGCACTGGGTATAATCAGGGAAGAAGGAATTTGTGTGGCATCCCCTGTAGTGGGGTGGAGAGAATGGTGCTCATGATAATTCACCTTCCAAACACATTTATATCCAGTCAGGGATGGATGCCATGAACAGAAGATAAGATTCAGGAGTAGGCCATTCAGCCCATCAAGTCTACTCCACTGTTCAATCAAAGCTAATAACGTTCCTCTCTGATAGCCTTCAGCTACTCTAAGCAAAAAAACTTCAGTGTGGCCAATAGGCACCGACAGATAAACCTGCCCTAAGACGATTGGCAGTGTTTTTCTGGAGTACAAGAGAGAGAATGCATTGCACAGACTCATGCATCTTACCTGAAGGTGGAGGAGATTTGCAATTCCTCATCTCGTTGTCACTCACATGACAAAGATCATTGACCAGAAACTTTCACTCAACCTCTCTCCACCTTCAGGTAAAATGCAGGAGTTTCTGCAATGCCTGAGCTGCTGAGTATTTCCAGAACATTCTGTTTTTGTCGTTTGTATCCACAAGAAGATAGTAAAACAATTGGTCATTTGAGATGTTGGGTGCTGTGAGTGTAATTGATAGTAAGCAAACTTTGGATGCTGGTTTTCAATGGTTTCCCTCGCTGGGAGTCCTTTCTTACAAGGCCTGGCTGTGTTGGCAGAGACTGATCATTCTGCAATCAGCCAACAACATTGTTACATCATGTGACTACCAGGATAATGGAAGGTAAATGACATGGCCTGTTATGGATTGTTCTTATGAACAATTACAAGGATAAGAATGTTGGATTTTTTCAATTTTGACTTGTTTATCAAAAACATACCACTCACTCACCTGTGGCAGTTATAATGTTAAGCCTTGACTAGATCATTGCTACTTTGAATATGGTTCTAATTGACTAACAATCAGCAATGGGCATGACTCTTTTATTCACTCAAAGAATAAATGAACGGTGATATATTTCCAAGTCAGGATGGTGAGTGGTTTGGAGGGGAACTTGTAGGAGTTGGTGTTCCCTGTATCTCCTTCTTGTGGGTTTCAGAGGTGCTGTCTCAGGAAGCTTGGTGGATTTCTGCTGTGCATCTTGTAAGTTGTACATACTGCTGTTGCCGAGTGCCCCTGGTGGGGGACATGAATGTTGAAGATATTCAATGTGGGGCCAATCCAGTGGGCATTTTTGTTCTGGATGGTGCTGAGCGTCTGAATGTTGCTGGAGCTACATCCATCCAGGCAAAAGTGGAGTGATCCATCCCAGTCCTGATTTGTGCCTAATCCAGTTCAGTTTCTGGTCAATTCCCCCAGGGTGTTGATTGTGGGGGAGTCAGTAAAGGTAATGCTATTGAATGTCAAAGGGTGATGGTTAGGTTCATTCTTATTCAAGATGGTCATTGCCTGGCACTTTGTGGTGTGAATATTACTTGCCATTTTTGAGTCCAAGTCCAGATCTTGTTGCGCTTGAACATGGACTGCTTCAGTATCTGAGGAGTCATGAATGGTGTTTAACATATGCAGTTATCAGTGAGTGTTCGCACTTCTGACCTTATGATGGAGGGAAGGTCATTGATGAAGCAGCTGAAGGTGGTTGGGCCTAGGACACTACCCTGAGGAACTCCTGCAGAGATGTTCTGGAGCTGAGATGACTGATCTCCAACAATCACACCATCTTCCTATATACCAGGTATGGCTCCATCAAGCAGAGCGTTTGCCCCAATTTCCATTGAGCTCCAGTTTTTCCAGGGCTCCTTGATGCCACTCAGGTCCTGACCTCATTACAACCTTAATCCAAATATGGACAATAGATTTGATGTCCAGAGGTGAGGCGAGAGTGACAGCCCCTGACACGAAGGCTGCATTCAAGTGAGCATGGCATCAAGAAACCCAAATAAAACTGGAATCAATAAAAACTTCCCAGTATCACAGGCTCAAAGGGCTAAGTGGCGTACCCTTATTCCCTGTTTATTTATTCCTATGATATTTCAGGATGGCAATCTGTAACTAGTGCAGTGCCACAGGGATCAGTGCCGGGGAACACAATGATTTACAGTATATATTATTAACGTGGAAGGATTTTATAGCCAGGTTTGTGTATGACACATGAATACATGGGAGGGGACATGGTGAGGATGACATAAAGAGTCTGCAGAGGGATATAGACAGATTAAGTCAGGGAGCAAAACCTTGGCAGAGGGAATCTAGTGTTGGAATATATAAGGTTATGCATTTTGTCAGGAAAGTCTGAAGTATTTCTTTGACTGCTCTGTCTTTTCTTGGCTCACACCATTGTCTCGTAAGGGGCCTATGTTCACTTTGGCCTTCCTCTTCCTTTTTGCATATTTGAAGAAGCTCATTTTGAAATTATTGCTCGTTTACCTTACAGTTTATTTTCTCCCTATTTCTGTTTTAGTCTTCTATTATTCATTTTCAAACATTCCCAGTCTTCTGACTTACACTAATCTTTGCCACATTGTATGTTTTCATTTCAATTTGATACCCTGCTTAACTTCCTTGTTGGGTTACTCACCAGAAGCCTTCTTCTACACAGGGATATATCTTTGTTGTGCATCACTAATATTTTCTTAAATGTCCACCAGTATTCATCAATGATTGCTTCTGCTATATTCCTTTCCAAATCTGCTCCAGCTACCTGTGCCTCATTATTTTGCAATCTTTCATATTTAAGTTCAGCACAGGTGTTTCCAATCCCGCTGTCTCACTCCCACACTGAATGCTACATTTTACCATGTCATGGTCGCTATTTATGAGGGGATCTTTTCCACTGAGATAATTTATTAAACCTGCTTTATTACACATCGCCTGATCCCTGGTCAGATGTTGTTGTAGGAAACTGTCCCCAAATACACTCCATGAATTATTTCAGATGGCTAGGGAGAGGCTGAACAGGCTGGGGCTGTGTTCCCTGAGCGTCGGAGACTGAGGGGTGACCTTATAGAGATTTACAAAATTATGAGGGCATGGGTAGGATAAATAGACAAAGTCCAGAACTAGAGGGCATAGGTTTAGGGTGAAGGGAAAATATATAAAAGAGACCTAAGGGGCAACCTTTTCACGCAGAGGGTGGTACGTGTATGGAATGAGCTGCCAGAGGAAGTGGTGGAGGCTGGCACAATTACAACATTTAAAAGGCATTTGGATGGGTATATGAATAGGAAGGGTTTGGAGGGATATGGGCCGGGTGCTGGCAGGTGGGACTAGATTGGGTTGGGATATCTGGTCGGCGTGGATAGGTTGGACTAAAGGGTCTGTTTCCATGCTGTACATCTCTATGACTCTATGACTCTACTTCTGCCAATTTGTTTTTCCTAATCTACATGAAGATTACTGCCAGCCATTAATAATGTACTACCTTTGTTATATGCCCTGATTATCCCCTGAGCTATTCTCTGTTATACATGATACCTATTGTTAGGGAACTATAGGCAACTCTGACTAGAGTGTTTTACCCCTGTCAATTACCCCTTTAAGTATTTAGTTCTCAGTTGTAATCACTTTGCAATCATCGCTCTGTAATGGCTATAAGATCGGACGTATGAAGCTGTATTTCTGGCATTAACTTCATTTTTTAATTTATTTATGCACATGTAAGTAAAGAGTCATTTATTTTGCCTTTTTACAATGTTTTCTGTTTTTAACCTATTTGTTCAGATAAATGCGAGGTGCTGATTTTGGGAAAGCAAATCTTAGCAGGACTTATACATTTAATGGTAAGGTCCGAGGGAGTGTTGCTGAACAAAGAGACCTTGGAGTGCAGGTTCACAGCTCCTTGAAAGTGGAGTCGCAGGTAGATAGGATAGTGAAGAAGGCGTTTGGTATGCTTTCCTTTATTGGTCAGAGTATTGAGTACAGGAGTTGGGAGGTCATGTTGCGGCTGTACAGGACATTGGTTAGGCCACTGTTGAAATATTGCATGCGATTCTGGTCTCCTTCCTATCGGAGAGATGTTGTGAAACTTGAAAGGGTTCAGAAAAGATTTAGAAGGATGTTGCCAGGGTTGGAGGATTTGAGCTACAGGGAGAGGCTGAACAGGCTGGGGCTGATTTCCCTGGAGTGTCGGAGGCTGAGGGGTGACTTTATAGAGGTTTACAAAATTATGAGGGGCATGGATAGGATAAATAGACAAAGTCTTTTCCCTGGGGTTGGGGAGTCCAGAACTAGAGGGCATAGGTTTAGGGTGAGAGGGGAAAGATATAAAAGAGACCTAAAGGGCAACTTTTTCATGCAGAGGATGGTACGTATATGGAATGAGCTGCCAGAGGATGTAGTGGAGGCTGGTACAATTGCAACATTTAAGAGGCATTTGAGTGGGTATATGAATAAATGAAAATGTGTTGCTGGAAAAGCGCAGCAAGTCAGGCAGCATCCAAGGAGCAGGAGAATCGACGTTTCGGGCATAAGCCCTTCTTCAGGAATGAAGGGCTTATGCCCGAAACGTCGATTCTCCTACTCCTTGGATGCTGCCTGACCTGCTGTGCTTTTCCAGCAACACATTTTCAGCTCTGACCTCCAGCATCTGCAGTCCTCACTTTCTCCTGGGTATATGAATAGGAAGGGTTTGAAGGGATATGGGCCGGGTGCTGGCAGGTGGGACTAGATTGGGTTGGGATATCTGGTTGGCATGGACAGGTTGGACCGAAGGGTCTGTTTCCGTGCTGTACACCTCTATGGCTCTATGACTCTATGTCCCTTCTTGTACCACACTCGCTGTTGTTACCTAAATGTCTGCTCTACACTGCTACCATCTCCTTTTGTTTTGTCAGATACATATACCATCTCCAGAACACTGCACTCGATCATATGTTTAAAGGCCTCTCTACAGTCCTTATGATTCTTCTTCAGTTATTGCTAAAGACAGACTGGATGTTCTCAGTATTTTATCTTAAAGGTAGAAGTGGTGCCTTAGTCCTTCAACAAAATAAGTAAATCAATTATTAAATGGTTGTAAAATTAGTTTATAGAGGAAAGCAATTCTGTTACTCCTTTAATCAAGCAGGTAAACAGGTAAAAGATACTGAGGGCCTTGAAAGCAAGTTAGTCTCTGATGCCGGTCTGACAATGCCATTTGTCTTCCCAAAGGGTTAGTGAAGGAGAAAATATTAACTAGAGATGTACGTAGAGGTTAAAAACTAGTCCCAGCTATACAGAGTTAGACCAAATCGTGACTTAGGCAAAAGTGCTGGAAACCAGAGTATAGATCAGAGTGGTGCTGGAAAAGCACAGCAGGTCAGGCAGCATCCGAGGAGCAGGAAAATCAATGTTTCAGACAAAAGCCCTTCATCAGGAACCCGATGAAGGGCTTTTGCCCAAAACGTTGATTTTCCTGCTCCTTGGATGCTGCCTGACCTGCTGTGCTTTTCCAGCACCACTCTGATTTAAACTAAAGCATGACTTAGTCAGTAGAGACATCATAGTTGGAGTGGTCCAATAAATTCCAACAGCAAAAAAATGATTTTGTCTTGGGGAATGACTGGGCCTGTTCAAACATATTGACCTCATTGAGACATAACAGGAAGAATATCCTGGATTGTGTGCTGATTGTGTCGTGACTAGGTCTCAGGCCCATAGACTTAGACAGGAAGAGGAAGAATCTGTAAAAAGGGAAGATGATGTGGAAGTTCAGTTATCTACCTTGCTTTGGAAATCTGAAGTAAAACAGTGGAAGATAATGAGGGTGATGCTGACATGTTTCATCCACACCCTTTAATAGAAATGTAATGGATGGCTAGATCCTGAATTGAGAGAGATGAATCAAACAGCTGACTAAGAAATTAAATTATCTGAGTGTTAATATTTAAACAATTTATTCATGAAGAAGTGAAGACCATCTCAAATACTGTGCAAGTGTTCAATAACTGACCTTCAAAGTTAAAAAAGGTAAAGTTGGGAATTAACAAACCAGGATTTCCTCTAGAGCTTGACTTGGTCTGGTGTTAAGTATTGAGAGACATCGATTTTTCTGCTCCTCGGATGCTGCCTGACCTGCTGTGCTTTTCCAGCACCACACTCTCAACTCTGATCTCCAGCATCTGCAGACCTCACTGTCTCCTTGGTCTGGTGTTAATACCAGCTGCAGTTATGACGACATTCTCCTGGAGCTAATTCTGATCATGATCATGGCTTCAGAAACGGAAACTAACGGAGGTATTCCTAACCATTCCAATTAGCTTAGTTAGTGCACAATCAAATTCCGGGATCTACTTGAACAGTACGATCCACATCTGCGAAGGATATTCCATTTATCAACTGGATCACAAAAGCAGCTAATGGACTGAAGTTAAGGCTTGGGAAATGTCTGTTACTTGTTGGGTGTAGGAGAGGAACAGGTTACTGCTTGCACTTAACTAAACACCATTACCTATTTATAAACGTAACCTTGTCTCTGAGAGAGAGTTTTCTTGCTGTGAGGACTTCACTAGTCATGGGGAATGTCAGCTGAATATTTAATGCTGATTGCAGTTTCTGATTACACATTCGGCCTTGGCTGTTTTGGACAGTCAGAGGAATCACCAACATAAACATGAACTTTGGATTGTCGGTGAGGCCGTGTTAACACAGGGCTGCATGCAGTGTTTCCACAAAGGGGACTCTCGGGGTTAAGCTCAGCGAGTTTGTTTTCCCAAGTAGTACAGAAGGTGGTGACATTTAATCTTGTGTGGTAAAGTAAGCGAGAGAATTCACCACAACACTTAACAGTGAACTGAATTTTTAAAATATGATACTGGGTGGGTACTGGAATCCTATTGCTACACCTGTTTCTGAATTCTTATAGCTTTATCTTATTAAAGACATTGTTATATCGATTTTTCACTATTGTACAACACAGCTGTATAATATATAGTGAAGCTGGTCAAATGGCATTGTCTATTCGAGCATAGAGCAGGATGGAATACAACAGCAGTTTTCGAGAAGGGTTTGATAATACAATACATGGGTAAATGCTATTACAGCATGGGGAGGACAATAACAGCACTTGTTGCAATGTTTAGTCATTTTGGGATAATGTTACAACACGTGTGGAGTGAGGTGCCATTACAGCACTGTCAGATGATGTTACAGTACTGAGCTATAATCTGAGAGGGACCTGTGAGTTGATATTAGAAAGAGAAAGTTCCAAAGGACACTCTCTCATGGTTCATGTGAGGGGGGAAACTTCATCATCAGCTCAGCCAGCACAGGAATGGAAAGCAAACTGTTAGCCCTTGAATGTCACTGAAGACCAACTACCCAGCCAACTGAGCTAACTGAACCCAGACTGATGTAAAAACACATTGCAGTAACCGATAACAACGTTACAGCATGAGGCTAATATTACAGCATAGAGACATTAGAGAACGGGGGTATGACAGCACGGGGTTATTACAGCACAGGAATATTACAGTATGGGGCCTTAAGAGCCCAGGATTACTACTGCATGGGGATATTACAGCTTGGGGGCATTACAGAATGGGGGCATTAGAGCACAGGGATATTACAGCACGGTGATATTACAGCATGGGGAGCATTACAGCACAGGGTTATTACAGCACGGTGATATTACAGCATGGGGGCATTACAGCACAATGATATTATAGCATGGGGATATTCCAGCACAGAGATACTACAACACAGGGATATTACAGCAGGGGGACATTACAGCAAGGGGATATTACAGCAAGAGGGCATTACAGCATGAGGACATTACAGCATGGTGTTATTACAGCACAGGGATATTACAGCACAGGGATATACAAAACGGGTATATTAAGGAGATATTACAGCACAGGGATATTAAACCACCCGGATATTACATCATAGGGATATTACAGCATGGTGTTATTACAGCACAAGAACATTGCAGTACGGAGATATTACAGCATGGGAATATTAGAGCAGGGGGATATTACAGCAGGGAACATTATAGCATGAGAACATTACAGCACAGGGACATTACAGCATGGGGACATTAGATAATGGGGACATTACAGCACAGGGATATTACAGCACAGGGATATTACAGTACATGGATATTACAGCATGGGGATATTACAGCATGAGGACACAATAGCATGGGGATATTACAGCAGGGGGACATTAAAAAATGACGACATTACAAAATGGCATTACAGCACAGTAATATTAAAGCACAAGGATAATACAGCACAGGGATATTACAGCAGGGGGATATTACAATATGGGGACATTACAGCATGGAGACATTACAGCATAAGGACATTACAGCACGGGAATATCCTGGCATGGGAATATTCCAGCACAGAGATACTACATAACAGGGATATTACAGCATGAGGACAATACAGTATGGGGACATTACAGCATGAGGACATTATAGCATGGGGATATTACAGCACGGGGATATTACAGCACGGGGATATTACAGCACGGGGATATTACAGCACGGGGATATTACAGCATGGGGATATTACAGCACGGAGATATTACAGCATGGGGATATTATAGCACAGGGGCATTACAACACAGGGACATTACAGCACAGGGATATTACAGCACAGAGATATTACAGCACAGGGATATTACAGCAGGGAGATATTACAGCATGGTGTTATTACAGCACAAGAACATTGCAGTACGGAGATATTACAGCATGGGGATATTACAGCACTAGGACATTACAGCATGAGGACATTACAGCACGGGGATATTACAGCAGGGAGATATTACAGCATGAGGATATTACAGCACAAGGACATTACAGCACTAGGACATTAATGTTCGAATCCTGCTATGGTAGATGGTCGAATTTGAATTCAATTAAAAAATCTGGAGACTAAGAGTCTAACAATGACCATGAACCCATTGTAGATTGTCACAAAAGCCCATCTGGGTCACTAATGTCCTTTAGGGAAGGAAACTGCCATCCCTACCTGGTCTGGCCCACATGTGACTCCAGACCCACTGCAATGTGGTTGACTCTTAACTGCTCACTCAGTAATAAATGCTGGCCTGGCCAGCACCCCCCACATCCCATGAATGAATAAATCTCTGACTCCCTTTGACAGCCACAGTTGCCTCATTCTCCCCTTAGTGTGTTGCTTCTTTCTCAGGATGAGTTTCTGCTGTGCCTCCCAAATTACGCCCAGAAACTCCTGTCATTGCTGCCCCACCATCTCCCCTTCCAGTCAACTCTGGCCAGCTCCTCCCTCATGCCTCTGTAGTTACTTTTACATAGAATCATAGACTCATCCAGTACGAAAACAGACCCTTTGGTCCAACCAGTCCATGCCGACCATAATCCCAAACTAAACTAGGCTTGAGCTTGGCCTATATCCCTCCAAACATTTCTTGTTCATGTACTAATCTAAATGTCTTTTAAATGTTGTAAATGTACCCACATCCACCACTTCCTCTCGAAGTTCATTCCACACACGAGCCACTCTCTGTAAAAAAAATCACCCCTTTTTCAAAAAAAAATTGATTCAAATCTGATGCCAGCTTCTCCCTCTCAAACTACAGGGTGAATTCTATCATATTATGCTCACTGTCTCCGAAGGGTTCCTTCACTCTAAGCTCCCTCATCAAGTCTGCCTCATTACTCATCATCATCTCCAGCATTCGTTCTATGACAAGCTGCTCCAAAAAACCATCCTGTAGACTCCTCCTCTTGGGATCTGCTACCAACGTCATTTTCCCAGTCCCCCTGCATATTGAAGTCTCCGATGATTACTGTAACAGTGTCTTTTCTATCTCCAGGAATGTGGAGTTTAGGCCAAGATGACATCATCCATGATCATATTAAATAGGAGCAAGCTCAAGGGTTGAATGGCCACCTCCTGCTCCCAGCTCCTGTGTTGTTATCTGCTTAGATGCCCTGAGGGACTCCTGCAGAGATGTCGTGGAGCTGAGATGACTGACCTCCAACAACCACAACCATCTTACCAAGTATGGCCCAAACCAGTGTAGACTTTACGCCCGATACCCACTGTCTCCAGTTTTACTAGGGCTCTGTGATGCCACACTCAGTTAAATGTGGCATTTAACTGGAATGTATATCAGGAATAAATAAGCAGCTATGAAATAGGGTGGTCGAAGATTTCAATGACTTGTTCAGCCATATTTTTATGATTCAGGTTTGTCTGGCTGTCAGTATGAAATTTATTCACCTAGTTTCACCTCTTGTTGGATTTCCTGTGCCTTTCGAGCCAGGTTTGATATGTTTCTTGATTCTGGAGTTTCTGATTTCCTGGGAGATCTTCTGACTCAGCTTGTATTTGTTGTCAATGTGAAGATCAGTAGTCAGGTTCACTTTCAACGGCTGCAAAGACATTTTCAATTTGAACACTTAGTGTTAAAAATATCCTTTTTAGTTTCTGTTTTGCACTGACTGAACACCTGCTGCTTTCTGTGGTGTTTCTGTTTGTTCTGTTGAAAGGAATCTCAATCTTGTGAAGGACAATTTAACAAGATGTTGTGATGGGCTCCGAAAGAGGTTTTGCTATAATACAACACAACCTCAATCTTTGTATAAAAAGTATTCAAAAGATTTGTTTTATATGAAATTTAAAGATAACATACCCCAATCACAGCCATGAATCTTAAACAAAGCCAGTTACAACACACTGAGGCTAAAATTGATTGATGAAAAGTTATCTCAATAAATAAACACCAGTGATATTTAAAGAAACAATTCAAAATATTCAAGAAAAGTTGGAGAAACCCCTGGTGGGATCTCCACAGACTCTGACTGATGTGGGTCAAAGCAAGGATTTTGGGAGAATTGGGTGACGTATCCTTCAGGGTCTTTCTTGATGTTAAGGGACCAGTCATTTTTCCCAATCAGGTTCCTCATGGTGACAGGGAAGCTGCCGGCTGCCCGGGGCAAATATAAACGGAGCATCCCTAATCCTCTCCCCCATTATTAC